>NC_061511.1:196123185-196176933 GCF_022539505.1 Lolium rigidum | reverse complement strand
CATGATTCATGGTGGAAGTTTCAGTTTGGACACATATCCTCAATCTCATATGAGAATAATAATTGTTGCCACATGCTTATGCATAAAAGAGGAGTCCATTATCTGTTGTCCATGTTGTCCCGGTATGGATGTCTAAGTTGAGAATAATCAAAAGCGAGAAATCCAAAATGCGAGCTTTCTCCTTAGACCTTTGTACAGGCGGCATGGAGGTGCCCCATTGTGACACTTGGTCAAAACATGTGCATTGCAAAGATTCGGTAGTCCAAGTTAATTAGGACAAGGTGCGGGCACTATTAGTATACTATGCATGAGACTTGCAACTTGTAAGATATAATGTACATAACTCATATGCTTTATTACTACCGTTGACAAAATTGTTTCATGTTTTCAAAATAAAAGCTCTAGCACAAATATAGCAATCGATGCTTTCCTCTTTGAAGGACCATTCTCTTTACTTTTATGTTGAGTCAGTTCACCTATCTCTCTCCACCTCAAGAAGCAAACACTTGTGTGAACCGTGCATTGATTCCTACATACTTGCATATTATACTTGTTATATTACTCTATGTTGACAATTATCCATGAGATATACATGTTACAAGTTGAAAGCAACCGCTGAAACTTAATCTTCCTTTGTGTTGCTTCAATACCTTTACTTTGATTTATTGCTTTATGAGTTAACTTTTATGCAAGACTTATTAATACTTGTCTTTAAGTACTATTCATGAAAAGTCTTTGCTATATGATTCACTTGTTTACTCATGTCATCACCATTGTTATGATCGCTGCATCCACTACATATGTTTACAAATAGTATGATCAAGGTTATGATGGCATATCACTTCAGAAATTATCTTTGTTATCGTTTTACCCGCTCGGGACGAGCAGAACTAAGCGTGGGGATGCTTGATACGTCTCCGACGTATCGATAATTTCTTATGTTCTATGCCATATTATTGATGAGACCTACATGTTTTATGCACACTTTATGTCATATTTGTGCATTTTCTCGGAACTAACCTATTAACAAGATGCCGAAGTGCCGATTCTTGTTTTCACTGTTTTTGGTTTCAGAAATCCTAGTAACAAAATATTCTCGGAATTGGACGAAATTAAAGCCCGGGGGCCTATTTTCTCACGAAGCTTCCGAAGTCCGAAGGAGAGACGAAGAGGGGCCACGGAGGGGCCACACTATAGGGCGGCGCGGCCCCCCTTGGCCGCGCGGCCCCGTGGTGTGGGGCCCCCGTGCCGCCTCTTGACCTACCCTTCCGCCTACAAATAGCCTCCGTGACGAAACCCCCGATGCCGAGAGCCACGATACGGAAAACCTTACTGAGACGCCGTCGCCGCCGATCCCATCTCGGGGGATCCAGGAGATCGCCTCCGGCACCCTGCCGGAGAGGGGAATCATCTCCCGGAGGACTCTACGCCGCCATGGTCGCCTCCGGAGTGATGAGTGAGTAGTCTACCCCTGGACTATGGGTCCATAGCAGTAGCTAGATGGTTGTCTTCTCCCCATTTTGCTATCATTGTCGGATCTTGTGAGCTGCCTAACATGATCAAGATCATCTATCTGTAATTCTATATGTTGTGTTTGTCGGGATCCGATGGATAGAGAATACTATGTCATGTTAATTATCAAGTTATTATACATGTGTTGTTTATGATCTTGCATGCTCTCCGTTTCTAGTAGAGGCTCGGCCAAGTTTTTACTTTTAACTCCAAGAGGGAGTACTTATGCTCGATAGTGGGTTCATGCCTGCATTGACACCTGGGACGATGATGAGAAAGTTCTAAGGTTGTGTTGTGCTCGTTGCCACTAGGGATAAAACATTGGCGCTATGTCCGAGGATGTAGTTGTTGATTACATTACGCACCATACTTAATGCAATTGTCCGTTGTTTAGCAACTTAATACTGGAGGGGGTTCGGATGATAACCTGAAGGTGGACTTTTTAGGCATAGATGCGGTTGGATGGCGGTCTATGTACTTTGTCGTAATGCCCAATTAAATCTCACTATACTTATCATGTCATGTATGTGCATTGTTATGCCCTCTCTATTTGTCAATTGCCCGACTGTAATTTGTTCACCCAACATGCTTTTATCTTATGGGAGAGACACCTCTAGTGAACTGTGGACCCCGGTCCATTCTTTAATACTGAAATACAAATCTGCTGCAATACTTGTTTTTACTATTTTCTCTCGCAAACAATCATCTTCCACACAATACGGTTAATCCTTTGTTACAGCAAGCCGGTGAGATTGACAACCTCACTGTTTCGTTGGGGCAAAGTACTTTGGTTGTGTTGTGCAGGTTCCACGTTGGCGCCGGAATCTCCGGTGTTGCGCCGCACTACATCCCGCCGCCATCAACCTTCAACGTGCTTCTTGGCTCCTCCTGGTTCGATAAACCTTGGTTTCTTTCTGAGGGAAAACTTGCTGCTGTGCGCATCATACCTTCCTCTTGGGGTTGCCCAACGAACGTGTGAAATACACGCCATCAATGGCGTCCCCAGGAACATGGTTATCGCACAACAAGCAACTTAATAAGAGATAAAGTGCATAAGTACATATTCAATACCACAATAGTTTTTAAGCTATTTGTCCCATGAGCTATATATTGCAAAGGTAAAGAATGGAAATTTTAAAGGTAGCACTCAAGCAATTTACTTTGGAATGGCGGAGAAATACCACGTAGTAGGTAGGTATGGTGGACACAAATGGCATAGTGGTTGGCTCAAGGATTTTGGATGCATGAGAAGTATTCCCTCTCGATACAAGGTTTAGGCTAGCAAGGTTATTTGAAACAAACACAAGGATGAACCGGTGCAGCAAAACTCACATAAAAGACATATTGTAAACATTATAAGACTCTACAGCGTCTTCCTTGTTGTTCAAACTCAATACTAGAAGTTATCTAGACTTTAGAGAGACCAATTATGCAAACCAAATTTTAGCAAGCTCTATGTGTTTCTTCATTAATAGGTGCAAAGTATATGATGCAAGAGCTTAAACATGAGCACAACAATTGCCAAGTATAAAATTATTCAAGACATTTTAGAATTACTACATGTAGCATTTCCCGATTCCAATCATATAACAATTTAACGAAGAAGATTCAACCTTCGCCATGAATACTATGAGTAAAGCCTAAGGACATATTTGTCCATATGCAATAGCGGAGCGTGTCTCTCTCCCACACAATGAATGCTAGGATCCATTTTATTCAAACAAAAACAAAAACAAAAACAAACCGACGCTCCAAGCAAAGCACATAAGATGTGATGGAATAAAAATATAGTTTCAGGGGAGGAACCTGATAATGTTGTCGATGAAGAAGGGGATGCCTTGGGAATCCCCAAGCTTAGACGCTTGAGTCTTCTTGAAATATTCAGGGGTGAACCACCAGGGCATCCCCAAGCTTAGAGCTTTCACTCTCCTTGATCATATTGTATCATCTCCCTCTCTTGATCCTTGAAAACTTCCTCCACACCAAACTCAAAACAACTCATTAGAGGGTTAGTGCACAATTAAAATTTACATGTTCAGAGGTGACATAATCATTCTTAACACTTCTGGACATTGCACAAAGCTACTGAAAGTCAATGGAATAGAAAAATCCATCAAGCATAGCAAAATAGGCAATGCGAAATAAAAGGCAGAATCTGTCAAAACAGAACAGTTCGTAAAGACGAATTTTATTGAGGCACCAGACTTGCTCAGATGAAAATGCTCAAATGGAATGAAAGTTGCGTACATATCTGAGGATCACTCACGTAATATGGCATAATTTTCTGAGTTACCTACAGAGAATTAGGCCCAGATTCGTGACAGCAAAGAAATCTGTTCCTGCGCAGTAATCCAAATCTAGTATGAACCTTACTATCAACGACTTTACTTGGCACAAAAATGCACAAAACTAAGATAAGCAGAGGTTGCTACAGTAGTAACAACTTCCAAGACTCAAATATAAAATAAAAGTACTGTAGTAAAAATATGGGTTGTCTCCCATAAGCGTTTTTCTTTAACACCTTTCAGCTAGGCGCAGAAAGTGTATATCAAGTGTTATCAAGAGACGAAGTATCAACATCATAATTTGTTCTAATAATAGAATCAAAAGGTAACTTCATTCTCTTTCTAGGGAAGTGTTCCATACCTTTCTTGAGAGGAAATTGATATTTAATATTACCTTCCTTCATATCAATGATAGCTCCAACAGTTTGAAGAAAAGGTCTTCCCAATATAATGGAACAAGATGCATTGCATTCAATATCCAAGACAACAAAATCAACGGGGACAAGGTTATTGTTAACGGTAATGCAAACATTATCAACTCTCCCCAAAGGTTTCTTTGTAGAATGATCAGCAAGATTAACATCCAAATAACAATTTTTCAATGGTGGCAAGTCAAGCATATTATAAATCTTCTCAGGCATAACGGAAATACTTGCACCAAGATCACATAAAGCATTACAATCAAAGTCATTGACCTTCATCTTAATGATGGGCTCCCAACCATCCTCTAGCTTCCTAGGAATAGAAGCTTGACGTTCTAGTTTCTCTTCCCTAGCTTTTATGAGAGCATTTGTAATATGTTTTGTGAAAGCCAAGTTTATAGCACTAGCATTAGGACTCTTAGCAAGTTTTTGTAAGAACTTTATAACTTCAGAGATGTGGAAATCATCAAAATCTAAACCATTATAATCTAAAGCAATGGGATCATCATCCCCAATGTTGGAAAAAAATTCAGCAGTTTTATCACAGGCGGTTTCGAGCGGTTTAGCGGTTTCGGCAGCTTTGCAGGCTTTGCATTAGAAGTGGAAACATTGCCAACACCAATTATTTTACCATTGATAGTAGGAGGTGTAGCAACATGTGAATCATTGACATTACTAGTGGTGGTAATAGTCCAAACTTTAGCTACATTATTCTCTTTAGTTAGTTTTTCATTTTCTTCTCTTTCCCACCTAGCATGCAATTCCGCCATCAATCTTATGTTCTCATTAATCCTAACTTGGATGGCATTTGCTGTAGTAACAATTTTCATTAGGCATAACTTTCGATTTCAAAAGATCAACATCAGCAACAAGACTATCGACTTTAGAAGCAAGCATATCAATTTTCCCAAGCTTTTCTTCAACAGATTTGTTAAAAGCAGTTTGTGTACTAATAAATTCTTTAAGCATAGCTTCAAGTCCAGGGGGTGTGTTCCTATTATTGTTGTAAGAATTCCCATAAGAATTACCATAACCGTTACCATTATTATAAGGATATGGCCTATAGTTATTACTAGAATTGTTCCGATAAGCATTGTTGTTGAAATTATTATTTTTAATGAAGTTTACATCAACATGTTCTTCTTGAGCAACCAATGAAGCTAACGGAACATTATTAGGATCAACATTAGTCCTATAATTCACAAGCATAGACATAATAGCATCAATCTTATCACTCAAGGAAGAGGTTTCTTCGACAGAATTTACCTTCTTATCTTGTGGAGCTCTTTCCGTGTGCCATTCAGAGTAATTAATCATCATATTATCAAGAAGCTTTGTTGCTTCACCAAGAGTGATGGACATAAAGGTACCTCCAGCAGCTGAATCCAATAGGTTCCGCGAAGAAAAATTCAATCCTGCATAAAAGGTTTGGATGATCATCCAAGTAGTCGATCCATGGGTTGGGCAATTTTTAACAAAGATTTCATTCTTTCCCAAGCTTGTGCAACATGCTCATTATCTAATTGTTTAAAATTCATTATGCTACTCCTCAAAGATATAATTTTAGCAGGGGGATAATATCTACCAATAAAAGCATCCTTGCATTTAGTCCATGAATCAATACTATTCTTAGGCAGAGATAGCAACCAATCTTTAGCTCTTCCTCTTAATGAGAAAAGAAAAAAATTTAATTTTATAATGTCACCATCTACATCTTTATACTTTTGCATTTCACACAATTCAACAAAATTATTGAGATGGGCAGCGAGCATCATCGGAACTAACACTGGAAAATTGCTCTCGCATAACAAGATTCAGTAAAGCAGGTTTAATTTCAAAGAATTCTGATGTAGTAGCAGGTGGAGCAATAGGTGTGCATAAGAAATCATTATTATTTGTGGTTGTGAAGTCACACAACTTAGTATTCTCAACAGTACCCATTTTAGCAGCAGTAAATAAAGCAAACTAGATTAAATAAATGCAAGTAACTAATTTTTTTGTGTTTTTGATATAGAGTGCAAGACAGTAAATAAAGTAAAGCTAGCAACTAATTTTTTTGTGTTTTGATATAAGTGCAGCAAACAAGAAAGTAAATAAAATAAAGCAGGACAAAAACAAAGTAAAGAGATTGGATTGTGGAGACTCCCCTTGCAGCGTTTCTTGATCTCCCCGGCAACGGCGCCAGAAAAAGAGCTTGATACGCGTACAGCACGCGTCCGTTGGGAACCCCAAGAGGAAGGTGTGATGCGTACAGCAGCAAGTTTTCCCTCGCAAGAAACCAAGGTTTATCGAACCAGTAGGAGCCAAGAAGCACGTTGAAGGTTGATGGCGGCGGGATGTAGTGCGGCGCAACACCAGGGATTCCGGCGCCAACGTGGAACCTGCACAACACAACCAAAGTACTTTGCCCCAAGGAAACAACGAGGTTGTCAATCTCACCGGCTTGCTGTAACAAAGGATTAGATGTATAGTGTGGATGATGATTGTTTGAAGAAAACAGTAGAACAAGTATTGCGATGAGATTGTATTCGATGTAAAAGAATGGACCGGGGTCCACAGTTCACTAGAGGTGTCTCTCCCATAAGATAAATAGCATGTTGGGTGAACAAATTACAGTTGGGCAATTGACAAATAGAGAGGGCATGACCATGCACATACATGATATGATGAGTATTGTGAGATTTAATTGGGCATTACGTCAAAGTACATAGACCATGCATCTATGCCTAAAAAGTCCACCTTCAGGTTATCATCCGAACCCCTTCCAGTATTAAGTTGCAAACAACAGACAATTGCATTAAGTATGGTGCGTAATGTAATCAATAACTACATCCTCGGACATAGCATCAATGTTTTATCCCTAGTGGAAACAACACATCCACAACCTTAGAACTTTTCGTCATCGTCCCTGCATTTAATGGAGGCATGAACCCACTATCGAGCATAAATACTCCCTCTTGGAGTTAAGAGTAAAAACTTGGCCGAGCCTCTACTAATAACGGAGAGCATGCAAGATCATAAACAACACATAGGTAATAGATTGATAATCAACATAACATAGTATTCTCTATCCATCGGATCCCAACAAACACAACATATAGCATTACGGATAGATGATCTTGATCATATTAGGCAGCTCACAAGATCCGACAATGAAGCACATAAGGAGAAGACGACCATCTAGCTACTCGCTATGGACCCATAGTCCAGGGGTGAACTACTCACTCATCACTCCGGAGGCGACCATGGCGGTGAAGAGTCCTCCGGGAGATGATTCCCCTCTCCGGCGAGGGTGCCGGAGGCGATCTCCTGAATCCCCCGAGATGGGATTGGCGGCGGCGGCGTCTCTGGAAGGTTTTCTGTATCGTGGCTCTCGGTACTGGGGGTTTCGCGACGAAGACTATATGTAGGCGGAAGGGCAGGTAAAGGGGCGTCACGAGGGGCCCACACACCAGGCCGGCGCGGCCAAGGCCCAGGCCGCGCCGCCCTATTGTGTCGCCACCTCGTGGCCCCACTTCGTAAGTCCTCCGGTCTTCTGGAAGCTTCGTGGAAAAATAGGCCCCTGGGCGTTGATTTCGTCCAATTCCGAGAATATTTCCTTACTAGGATTTCTGAAACCAAAAACAGCAGAAAACAACAACTGGCTCTTCGGCATCTCGTTAATAGGTTAGTGCCGAAAAATGCATAAATGTGACATAAAGTATGCATAAAACATGTAGATATCATCAATAATGTGGCATGGAACATAAGAAATTATCGATACGTCGGAGACGTATCAATGACATGTTTAAACACCTTCTGCAATATGGGTATATGCCTCGTTACGTCATGCAGATCGACTTTGATGAGCACGAACGTGACAGAGGTGAGGTGATGCGGCAGCGGCTCAATGGCAATGAGTACGATGGGGTTAGAGAAATTCTAGATGATCTTGTCGATGCCCACGTGCCATAGTCGCCACCTTCGTAGGAGGAACCGCCAGAACCGGAGGAACTAGAGCCAGCCGCGAAGGCCTTCTATGATATGGTGGCCGCGGCTAAGAAGCCTCCCAATGTCTAGCCGGCAAGACCCGGTACAACACCACCATTGACCGCTTCGAAGCAAGTCTGAAAACAACTAGTAAAATGTTGCCCAAAGGGCATTGTCTTCCTAAAAGCCTGCACGAGACGAGGAAACTCATGTCAGAGCTCAACATGGGTTATCAAAGGATAGACTGTTGTCCAAAAGGTTGCGTTCTCTTCTGGAAACAGTTTGCAGAGGACAAGTACTGTGCCATTTGTAAGGCCTCTAGGTATGAAGAGGTAACGGGAAAGGATGGTCAAGTGAGGCATTCAAAGATCACAAAGTCGATTCTTCGGTATCTCCCATTCATAAAAGAATCGAACGACTTTACTTGACTGAGGAGACCACCAAATAGATGACGTGGCACAAGATGGGGACTCGAATAAAGGACAATCAGGGGCGGACAAAGATGGGACACCCATCTGATGGCAATGCATGGAAGAACTTTGATAGAAAATACCCCCATAGGACAGCAGAGGCTCGGAAAGTCAGAATTGCGATAGCTACAGATTGCTTCAATCCATATGGTATGTCGACTGCCAATTACAGTTGTTGGCCCGCGTTTGTAATTCCGCTCAATCTCTCTCCCGGAGTCCTAATGACGAGGAAGACCATGTTTTTGTCGCTGATCATTTTAGGGCCCGATTACCCGGGGAAGAACTTGAGTGTCTACATTCAGCCGATTGTGGATGATTTGAACCACTCTTGGCACCACGGGACATTGATGTACGACCGAGCATCGAAGACAAACTTCTACATGAAAGTTTGGTTGTAGTATACCATGCATGACATGCCCGGGTACGCCCTAACATGCGGATGGTGTACAACTGGTAAATGGCCATGCCCAGTGTGCAGGCATCGACTTGAGTTCCTTTGGCTAAATAAGGGTCGCAAGTATGTTGCGTTTGACACGAATCGACAGTACCTCAAAAGGAGGCATCCGTTCAGAGAAGACACAAAGAACTTCAAGAAAGGCAAAGTTGTGCATGCAGTAAAAGAGGTGCCAAAGTTCGATGGTATAGCTGTTGATGCCGAGCTACGTGCTCTCGTGCCACCAGCATCAGAAACTGGCCATCCATTTGAGGGATATGGTGTAACGCACAACTGGACTCACGAGGCAGCCTTAACGAAGCTCGAGTATTACAAGGACCTCGAACTTCCCCATGACATCGATGTGATGCACACAATAAACAATGTCGCGGAGTCCTTATTTCACACATGCCTAAACATTCCCGGGAAGTCAAAGGATAATGTCAAGGCTAGATTCGATGTTGAGAAGCTCTGTGATAGGAAGAAATTACACATGCAGTGTCCTACTGGCTGTCGAAAGAATTGGTTCAAGCCGCATGCCGACTTCTGCCTTGATTCCATCCAAAAGAAGGAGGCATTCAGGTGGCTCAAATACGTCGTGATGTTCCCTGATAGTTATTGTTCGAATATGCGTAAGGGAGTCAATCTTTTGATGGGAAAATTCACCGGGCTCAAGAGTCACGACTATAATATATGGATTGAGCGACTGATGCTGGTGATACTTTGAGGGTATCTTCCCGAGAAAATATGGCGAGTGCTCACGGAGTTGAGCCATTTCTTCCGCACGCTCTCTGCTAAGCAGATATGTCCTCTGGTTATTGAGAAGCTGCAAGTTCAAGTGCCGGAGTTGCTATGCAATTTGGAGACGATCTTTCTGTCAGGCTTCTTTACTCTGATGGCACATCTCATTATGCACCTTGCAAACGAGGCACTCTTGGGTGGCCCAGTGCAGTTTCGGTTGCAGTTTTGTATTGAGAGAGAGTTCAAGTATATTCGAAAGATAACTGGAAACAAAGCCAAGATTAAAGCATGCATAGCTGAGGCAACATGCCTTCGGGAGATGGCATATGCCGCGACAACGTACTATCCCGATGAAGTTCCCACTCTGCATAACCCGGTCTCTCGTTACAATGTCGACGTGCCCATGAATGACCCCAAGCTTCAACTATTCCAATGTCCCGGTGGCAAGGCTGGTAAAGGACAACAATATAGATTGGAGAAGGAAGAGAAGGATTGCATAATGCTCTATGTGCTTATGAACATGAAGGAAGTGGTGGGGGGGACGACGACGATGATGGTCACGATTTCATTAGGTAACATGGTGGACAAATTACTTTGTAGCTAGTTTAGATCTCGGTCTCGGTCTTAGTCTAATGCTTATTGTATCCTTTTAGCGAATTCACGGCTGAACATTGGTGGCGAACGCCAGATCCCACGGGCGCGGAATTGGACACTCTATTGGAAGAGGGTGCTCCCGGAATAAAAATAAACTTTGTTTCTTGGTTCATGAAAAAGTAATGTCTAACCTATCCCTCTTACCTAGCACTCTGTGACTTGTCCCTGTTATTCCACGTAACTAATGCACACAACAAATTTGAACCGTGCTTGTAGGGAGCTGATGCAAACGTTGAGATGACAGATGAGTTGAGATGTGTTTCCCAAGGTTGTAACCGTGAAGTCATGAAGTATGAGAAGTATGACGTGAATGGGTTTCGCTTCCATACAGAGACACACCAAAAGGGACGGGTGAATCCAAAAACGATAAATACTGGTGTCTTCACTAGAGGAGCCGATACCTTTGATTACTACGGGAGGTTAGAGAATGTATACGAGCTGACCTTCAGTCGTACAAACAAACAACTCAATCTCGTTGTGTTCAAGTGTCATTGGTTCGACCCAAGAGGTGGACAGAGAATTACCAAGTCCATTGGGTTAGTTGAAGTTAAGCCTTCCACCACCTATAGCGGAGCCGATGTCTATATTGTTGCTCACCAAGCCAAGCAAGTTTATTATTTGTTGTACCTGATGCCAGAAAGCAGCACTCAAGGGCTAGGAAGTCGTGTTCCAGGTATCGCCACATGGTAACCTACTGATTCCCTCCGAGGATGATTACAACAACATTGACCCTATAACATACGAGGGAATTTTCTATCAAGAGGAAGAGGACTTCGGGCACTTTGAGTTAGAACCGGTTCATGAAGAGGACCTCAGGAACGATGCAGAACCTCGTTGATGTGGGCATTACCCTTCGGGTAACCAATATTACGCTACCTCCTACGACCCAACCAGGGGCCCATGAAGATCATCCACCGACCAAGGTGGGCCGTTATGTCGGTTCCAAAGAAAGATTCTTGACAAACAAGGAAGGAAGACGAAGAAACAAGGAAAGTCTAGATGTAGAACTCTTTGTAACCTAGTCGACCCGGACAGAACTCTCGAGACCGAGCCTGCAATATAAGGGCCAGGAGAGGGTCTGGCGAGGGACACACAATCACCGCAGCCAGAACCACTGCAACTCTAGAGCTAGGTCATTAGAAATCTTAGCCTCTCGACGAGATCATAGTCTTAGCCTTCGGCTACCCCATTGTAACCCGATAATTTCGATAATCAAGATCAGACAAGTAGGAAGTAAGGGTTTTACCTCATCGAGCGCCCCGAACCTGGGTAAATCTCTCTCCCCGTATTTTGGTATCCGATGTCTCGTGTCAGCCTACAGGATTCCGTCAACCCTAAGCCCCAAAAGGTGGGCATTGCCGAGGAGCACCCTCGCCAAATGGCGCCGTCTGTGGGGAACCTGTTGGCGCAAGGCCCGGCATCGGCTGCTTCAGTCATGTCGTCCGCAACTTCATCAGCATCGCTGGTGTCGTTGTCGGCTCCTTCATCTCCAAACTCGGGGAGCTCGATTCGATTCGGGTCCTTCGAGTTTACTCCGCACAACGATTTGTCTCATTCGATCTTTTTGGACCTACAAGGCGGGTTGGACATGATGTTCGGGAGCGTCCACTACTGCATCAATGCCGAAGGCATCCTTCGGCTGCCCGATCCGCTCATCCCCAACTCAGCGAGGACTCCATCTTCGTCAGCAGCAGGATCAACCGCGTCGACTCCGGTCCTGGTCGATCTATTGACTGAGTTATCTGCATCAACAAGCTCTTCACTGCCATCAACTCTGCGTCGATCGATGTCATCTATGTCCGTCGGGTCCGATGATTCTATGTCATCCGATTTGACATCATATTACTGCTTAAACTGTGATACCTGGCATGGATTGGGTTCGGACGACACGCCATTCGTCTACAACGACAATTATTCTTCGGATGAAGAATGTATCGACAGCGCCGCCAGTACAGCCACTTGGAAGGTGGCGCATCATCAAATCTACGCTATCCTCAACTGAGGTGACGGAGAAGAAGGAGAGCGCACACCACGTGCCAGTAGGCGTCGCAACGTCGAGTATAACGCCAACAACGATAATAGTGATTACACTATTACTGAGGAAGAGTGGGAAGCGGCTCGAGCTGCCATAACCAACAATACACGGCTGCCTTCTGGAACTTCGGTAGGGACTCTTAACGCATATCATTTTATGTTGGAGAGGAATCGAGTGCGATTATCAAACGAGCAAGCAGGTTTCGATCGACGTCGGCTCGCGGTCGATCAATCCAGTGAGCGCCGTAGAGCCTCACATGCTAGTGCGTCTCGGAGTAACCAAGGTTCAGGAAGACATCGACCAAGGATGCCTCGAATTTTGGAAGATGATGCAAGGGAGATAACTTCAAACTTGTCCAAATCCTTTATGACTATGGACAGCGCAGGCATGCTGAGACCAAAAACCGTCGAGGGAGCAACCGCCAACCTCGCGGCCTATCTGATCAACCATCAGCCAGCATCCGAAGTGCCCATGGCGCAAGCTCATCGGGGTGCTCTGGAAAGCCTTGCGATTCTTGGAGATAAACTCGTTCCTCGAAAAGAGAAGGCTACACATCATAGCAGTGGTTCCAAGCATCATTCGAAAGACGCTCGAGATGACATCACGCAAAACAGGATTGATAAAACTTGACGGCGATGGGCTGCAAGGGAAGAATACAACAGCGACGACTCCGAAGAAACTCAGGATTACGACGGCGAACTGCGAGGAGCCGATTGTTTAAGCTGCAAGATTCGGGAGACGACGCCACCTAAAAGGTTTAAACCTACTCCCACTGATGCTGCTAAATTCGACGAGAAGGAGGAGCTGAGGTCCTGGATAGATGATTACTTACAAACTGTGATCTTGCACAAGGGAATCGAAGAACTATGCCATTGCCAGCAGAAGCCAAGAGAGTCGATGCGCACGTACATAAGACGTTTTACCAAACTATTGAACGCCGCCGAAGATGTTTCCGTCGATAGAGCAATCGATGCTATTAGTGATGGCATCCAACGGGAATCATATATTGAAGAACTTGGTCGAAAGAAGCCGAAGACTATCACCAAATTTATGGAGATTGCCAATAGTTGGGCTTACAGAGAAGATCATGTAAGAACCTTGTCCGCGTAGTGACGACGAAGATGACGACCAGCCGAGGCACGACTCGGGTAATCGACGGGATCGCCGTAAGAAGAGGAAAGATCGCGGATACGATGATACCAACATTGTAGCCGCTGGATATTCCGATCGACGAGATGATCGGTCTGATGATAGACGTGATGATCGTCAAGACAACAATCGCAACAATTCAGGAGGGAATCGCGGCAATTACAAAGGGCGACCTTCAAGGGTCCCAGAATTGCCTTTTGCTGAGCAGCTGAATGCTCCCTGTTATATACATGCATACATCGACCCCAAGGATGACACTAAGAAATCAAGTCATCTGCTCAGAGACTGTCGACAGTTTATTGAGATGCAGAAATTCTACGAAACTGGCAGGGGGCAGCAGCAGCAGTCGAACCTTCCGCCACAACCACCACCACCACCTCAGCACCAAGTTCAGCAAGTGCAAACTCGTAACCCTAATGAGTCATTCCCCCACCGCGGGGACAAATGAGCATGATTCACAAAACTTGTATTTCGAGAAGAGAGATGAAGAAGATCACACAAGAAATCAATCTCGCAGAAAGTACCATGGCAAATATTCCAGAGTATGTTGACTGGTCGTTGCAGAGTATCTTGTTTAGCAGGGCGGACCATCCGATGACCATCCCAAAGCCAGGATATGCTGCCTTGGTAGTTGAAGCACAAATAGGAGGATTCCGTATGAGCAAAGTTTTCATGGATGGAGGAAGTGGATTAAATCTGATGTTCACCAGCACAGTTAGAAACATGCACATCACAATCAAAATGCTAGAAGAATCTGATACATGTTTTCATGGCATCGTTCCAACTTTGCCGGCATATTCTCTTGGCAAGATTTACTTGAATGTCGTCTTCGGGAAACCCGACAATTGCAGGAAAGAAAGAATTGAATTTGATGTAGTGAATTTGGAATCACAGTACCATGCTAGACTCGGGAGACCAGCATATGCCAAGTGCATGGCTGTGCGCCACATTATGCGTATCTCAAGCTTAAGATGCCAGGCAACAATGGGACCAATATCACAGTCCATGGAAGTTTCTCTCGCTCGGATAATTGTGATCGCGAGTTTCAGAAGATCGCTTCTAAGTTTGGAGTGAAGTAGGAAGCTATCGACTTCCCCTCCAAGAAATTGAATTCTCGAGATAAAGATTTCAAACTCAAGGATGATGACATCGCCAAGAAGTCGAAAAAGAAACCAAATGACCCCGCATTGGGAGTTCAAGTTGTTGCACCTTCGGCAGTTGATAATAAGGCCTCAGTCGAAGACGTTAACACTCTGGCGCTTGTCGCGACTACTCCTAAGGAAATCATCGGCACCTCTAGAGCCACTGGCTCCCTAGACAAGACCCAAGACAAGAAGGACCCACCTCTTGCATAAAGAAGACGAGCGGCGTTATGCATCTTTAAATTTTTCTTAGAAATTTTCTTTCAATAAGGCTTTTTTAGCCACATCATTATTAGTTTATCTTATTAATAAAGACTCAAGTTTCATTTGTCCGAGTACTGAATTGATTCGGGACACCCCGAACAAACTCTTTAAGATTTTTTCGCACAATACCGCGAATATTGACTTCAGCAAATGAACTCGATAAAAAAGATCGAGGATCATTTTCAATGAATATACCCGAAATTACCATCTAAAGCCTCGAAAAAATACGAGCACTGCAATAGAAGGTAACACAAATGGGACTTATAACAATACACAATTATCCTCTATTGAAGCCTCAAAAATAAGTGAGTGATGCTGATGGCAAGGATAAAAACTACTTACAAATATACCCATGCCGGTACTTCAAACAAAGGAGGTACTAAAGAGCGACGGAGTCGACGGCCTAGTTCCCTCGATTCGCTCGGGGGCTGTCGCCAAAACATACATCGTCGGTTGAAGCAAAGTTGCGATTACTACGGGTTCATCGAACCTGCAACATGAGCTGATCACTCAAAGAATATTCTCCTGATAACTTTCGCACAATAGCATCACAATACCGCTGCCAAAAATACTAAAAAGCATCAAGATTTTCTTTTTATATAAAAAAATCTGCCAACGGCTTCTGAAGTTAAATTAGGAGAAAATAATATTTAGCCAAAAGTGGCAAATATAACATCTCCAGCAGATTTGAGATTAAAAGTTACATCATACACATGAATAAACTTGCACCCAATGCACCCGACTATTCGGCTGCAACAAATATCGGATGCATAAATTTATCATTACAAGAGGAGTACAAATATCATCAAGATTGCTCTTCTGGAATTTCTACTTCGTCATCAACTTTTGAGTTATCTTCCAGCCTCTCAATTACAATGGAAGCAGGAACTTTCACAACAGGATAAAATTGTCTTACATCACCGTCAGCATTTGCAGGTGCCGTTAAATTCGCGGAATGATGTTTCGATAGCACAAGGGCAAAAGAAGTTTCGGCTCCTGCGAGAAGTTGTGCACGAATTAAACTCCGGACCTTCTTGGCGTTGTTAAACTTCGACATCAAAGTCAACAAAGTTGAAGGAGTTTCATTCAAGGGAAACATTGTTTTGCATTTCATCTTCAAGCCAGTGTAACATTTGTCAAAGAATCGGTGTACTTGTTGTACCCGATCTTGAAATTTTGCGACAGTAGCAGCCTTTGATTGATTCTTCCAGTGACGAGGCGGTTCCTTGGCAATGCCCACCATGAGGGGCTTGGGTTTTTAGAGAAAGGCGACGACGGAAGTTCCGGGAGCGAGGCGGTACACGATGTACCCAGGTTCACGTCCCCGCGGTGGAGGATCGGTACGTCCTGCTAGCAATCCACTATATGAATATATATGTACAGGGGGCCGCCATAGGCAGAGTTGTTGGATCTAGTCTAGTTCTAATCCGCGGGTTGCGGTTTCTAGGCGTGTCGCCTCTATAATTATGTTTCTGATTATGCGTGTCCCTAAGGGGTGCCCCTGCATGGCTTTATATATCAGCCAAGCTAGGGTTTACAAGAGTCCTAGTAAGATTCATATTGGAGTCTTCTTTCCTTGTAGTCCAAGTTGAGGCGCGTGCAGGTCCATCTTGTCGAGTCCTCGTGCTGGTCCACCTTCATAGTTTGCACCGGGTATGGCAATGTCGAGTACCCGAAGGGTTATGCCCACATCAGTAGCCCCCGAGTGTCTGGCCGAAGTGAAGCTTCGGGCAGGGACTAAAGTTGTCTTCGCCGAATGACTTGATCATCTGTTGAATCTTGTGCTTGATGTAGAGTCAAAGTTGCTTTTGGTCGGGTGCGCGAAGCACTCCCGATAGGAGTAGCCCCCGAGTCTATGGGCGAGTGCTTGCAGCCACGCATAGACTCAAGTTGTACTACTCGAAGATCTTGATTGTTGATGCCGATGTCTTCAACTTTATTCTTCTTTGTTGGCGAGGTTACCATATTTTTTATCGGGTGCGCGACTAGCGCTCCCGATGGGAGTAGCCCCCGAGCCTGTAGATAAATATGAAATAGTTATGTATAGGGTGTAAAAAATGCTAAGTCAAACACCGTAGACTTTTTCAAGTTCCGAGAACTTGATGCCGATGACTCTGGTGATGCCATAGATAGAGGAGTTGATGATTCAGATGATATCCCAGAGGAGCCGATGATTGAGATGATGGCCCTGAGGAGACGATGATTGAGATGATGGCCCAGAGGAGCCGATGATTGGGATGATGGCCCAGAGGAGCCGATGATTTAGATGATGGCCCAGAGGAGCCGATGATTGGGGTGTGATGGCCCAGAGGAGCCGATGATTTTATCGGGTGCGCATCCAGCGCTCCCGATGGAAGTAGCCCCCGAGTTTGGGTACTGATTCTTGCAACCGTGAGTAGACTCAAGTAGAGCAACCCGATGTTTACAGTTTTCTTCATGTGCCGTTGACACATTGTTGTTTATTTCAAGGGGCAAAACGCACCTTGAGCATCGTTGATGCCATTGTTTGTAAATTTTTTGGTAGGTACATGTATATGCACTTTTACCATGTCAATGCCGTTGGCAAATTTTGAAGGAGCAAATCTTAATTGCCCGTTTAAGCGTATGTGTATTCGTTGGTCAGTTAATTGTTTGAGTGATCAGCTCGTGTTGCAGGTCTTGTTAAACCCGTTGTATGTGCAACTTTGCTTTCAACCGATGCATGTCTTGACCGTGGGTCGTTTTCGTACGTGTTTCATGATCCTTGCTATCTGCGGCACTCTTTGACGCATCTATAGCAAAGGAAAAGAGCAAGGTCCCCGTTGCTTCATAATCCTTGCTACTTGCAGCACTCTTTGAGGCATCTATAGCAAAGGAAAAGAGCAAGGTCTTTGTTGCTTCATGATCCTTGCTATTTGCGGCACTCTTTGAGGCATCTATAGCAAAGGAAAAGAGCAAGGTCTTCGTTGCTTCATGATCCTTGCTATTTGCGGCACTCTTTGAGGCATCTATAGCAAAGGAAAAGAGCAAGGTCTTCGTTGCTTCATGATCCTTGCTATTTGCGGCACTCTTTGAGGCATCTATAGCAAAGGAAAAGAGCAAGGTCCCCGTTGATTTTGCATCATAGCACTCGTAGTTTCAGAGGCTTTTTTAGAGTGCAATCTCTGGGCGTATTTTCCATCGCACCGATGTTCGTTGAAATATACGAACAAGGTTCTCGACGATGTAATTCGGGTGTCCCGAATTACTGTAATTCTTCAAAACTTGGGTCTTCATATCTTCTTGGGTTCCAGCGAACCGGCGCTCCCGATGGGAGTAATAGTCTTCATATCTTCTTAGGTTCCAGCGAACCGGCGCTCCCGATGGGAGTAATAGTCTTCATATCTTCTTAGGTTCCAGCGAACCGGCGCTCCCGATGGGAGTAATAGTCTTCAAATCTTCTTGAATTCCAACGAACCAGCGCTCCCGATGGGAGTAACCGCAATAGCTCGAAGATATTCCAAAAGCCCTCGAGTAATTCCAGCGCTCCCGATGGGATCGCATCGGGTCGATATTAAATAAGATGATATCCATTGAATATTCCAGATGATGTATCCACCAATCCGAGAGTGCATCGGGAGAAGGTATATCCAGAGCCGAAGAAGAAAAGTCCATCGAGTAATCATAGATGATGGAGATAATAAATCCACTGGTTCGGGGAAAATAAATCCACCGAGTAATCGAGAGTACTGGAGGTAACGATGTAATGGCGCCTCCCCAATCATCGGATGTGGCGAAAGAAAGAGGAACACTTAGTTCTGCAGGCGCAGTCGAAATAGTTGCACGGCCAAAAACAGTCCATGCGGCGGGCGCAGTCGAAATAATTGCGCCATCCGAGATAATTCACGCGGCGGGCGCAGCCGAAATAATCCCGCCCTCCAAGATAATTCCTGCGGTGGGCGCAGCCGAAATAATTGCGCCATCCAAGATAATTCATGCCGGTGGGTGCAGCCGAATAATCCCGCGGCCAGAGATAGTCCATGCGGCAGGCGCAGCCGAAATAATTCCGCGGGCAGAGATAGTCCATGCGGCAGGTGCAACCAAAATAATTCCGCGGCCATAGATAGTCCATGCGGCAGGCGCAGCCGCAATAATTCCGCAGCAAGAGATAGTCCACGCGGCGCCTAGCGGACGTGGCCGATGAAGAGGACGTGGTTGACATAGCTGATCCGCTGCGGGTGAGCATCCGAATATATCGGGTCCGTAAAGTCGGGTCCGTGGCAAGCGAACCCCCGAGTAAGAAGAGTGCGCGATGGCGGGCGCAGTCAGCCGAGCAGGGCAGTCGACGGGCGAGCTCCTAAATATATCAAGTCCGTGATGCAACGAGCGAGCCCCGAGCGTGGCGACTATGCGCGGTGAAGCAATCGAAGCTTGTTCCGATCTGCAGTCATATTACAGCGCAAAAACTGTGCACAAATAATAGTACGAGCCAAAAAATATTTGGCCAAATAAACTTGCATGTAGTAAATAATTGGAAGTATATCACCTGATATTTCTGTATCGGATGGTGAGCCGCGTGTGGCCGGAAGAAGTCAACGAAGAAACTTCCGGTGTAATCCGTGACGAAGTAGTCAGAAACGGTGGATTTAGTTCTCCGTATGTAGTGTCTTTCAATTTCCATAGCACTTAATCTTAGCCTGCCATGGGTATAGATTCCTTCCGTAGGTATTTCCGCTCGGGGCTGTCGCTATATACCAAACAAGTTCTGTCTGCCTTAATTTCCTTTGCTTGAATCTTGGAACTAGCCCTGGGATGGACGGACGCCTGACTTGATCCCGTCGCTGCGAACATCTGCTTCTCGTCTCCATGTTGGATTCCCGAGTGCATCAGCCGAAGTTTGATTTTCTTCTTCTTCTCCGTAGGCGACCGCTATCGTGTCTTACCGCTGATCGTAATAGACTGGTAGATGCTGTTTTTCTCGGCGGATTCGACTGTATACCACTGCTTGTAGATGATGGACTTAAGCGCTTCGAAGTGTATGCCCCAGATGTTATCTCGGAATTTGTTGATGATGATGGATCCCGCCCGGATGACGAAATCCAGCCGACGCTTTCCCACAGACGGTGCCAATTGACGAGGCGGTTCCTCGGCAATGCCCACCATGAGGGGCTTGTGTTTTTAGAGAAAGGCGACGACGGAAGTTCCGGGAGCGAGGCGGTACACGACGTACCCAGGTTCACGTCCCCGTGGTGGAGGATCGCTACGTCCTGCTAGCAATCCACTATATGAATATATATGTACAGGGGGCCGCCATAGGCAGAGTTGTTGGATCTAGTCTAGTTCTAATCCGCGGGATGCGGTTTCTAGGCGTGTCGCCTCTATAATTATGTTTCTGATTATGCGTGTCCCTAAGGAGTGCCCCTACCTGGCTTTATATATCAGCCAAGCTAGGGTTTACAAGAGTCCTAGTAAGATTCATATTGGAGTCTTCTTTCCTTGTAGTCCAAGTTGAGGCGCGTGCAGGTCCAGCTTGTCGAGTCCTCGTGCTGGTCCACCTTCATAGTTTGCACCGGGTATGGCAATGTCGAGTACCCAAAGGGTTATACCCACATCATCCAGAAGACTTCATCAAAATGTGCCAGACTGGTCAAAGCATTAACACGTTCATGCACGCGCTTGTTCTCTTTCAACAAATTCAGAGCTATGACTATCAAAAGCAGTAACAGAGATGACATCAGAAAGAAATTCTTGGTGGTCTCAAAGAAACTAAGGAAGAGGCAAACACTTAAAGTTCAAGCTTTTTGTTTCTTTTTTGCAATTCACTGAGTGCATACCGTTCTGCATCAATAGCAAGCTGGTATTTCTTATTTATAATAGTAGCCATGGCATGAATACCACGCATATATTTTTCCATTTGAAGAATACGCGTCTTCATACGCTGAAGCCGATCATTTTCAGAATCATTAGCCGAAGAACCTTCAGCAAAGGAAGGTACATGAGCCACCTGCAAGATACACCATTAAGTGTGTCAAGGAGTATACATAATATCAATTGATCTTACTCCCATCGGGAGCATACATTCAAAGACCAGGAACATTACGATTAAAACAAGAAGATACTAGCAACACTGCCAGCACATAATTCATTACAAAGGGTCTTTAAAAAAAAGGCATCATTCAAATCAAATGGTGAAGATTACAGAAATAACAAAAATAAAATTAAGGAGCCTGGGTCTGGGTCGATAAACTTGGGCCAGCTTTCCCAGCAGATAACTTGTTAGTTGAAACCAATCCAAGAAGCTGCAGTGCGCATTTGCGCGCTAATGCTTTGAAAAGGCTGATACGTCTTAAACGTATCTATAATTTCTTATGTTCCATGCTACTTTATTGATGATACCTACATGTTTTATACACATTATATGTCGTTTTTATGCGTTTTCCGGAACTAACCTATTGACGAGATGCCGAAGGGCCAGTTGCTGTTTTCTGCTGTTTTTGGTTCCAGAAATCCTAGTAAGGAAATATTCTCGGAATCGGACGAAATCAACGCCCACCATTCTATTTTTCCACGAAGCTTCCAGAACACCCGAGAGCCGCCAGAGGGGGGCCACAGGCCCACCAGACAGTAGGCCGGCGCGGCCAGGGTGTGGGCCGCGCCCCCCTGTTGTGTCGTCGCCTCGTCGACCTTCCGACTCCGCCTCTTCGCCTATATAAAGGTCCCTGACCTAAATCTTCGAGACAAAAAAAAGCCACGGTACGAGAAACCTTCCAGAGCCGCCGCCATCGCGAAGCCAAGATCTGGGGGACAGGAGTCTCTGTTCCGGCACGCCGCCGGGACGGGGAAGTGCCCCCGGAAGGCTCCTCCATCGACACCACCGCCATCTTCATCAACGCTGCTGTCTCCCATGAGGAGGGAGTAGTTCTCCATCGAGGCTCGGGGCTGTACCGGTAGCTATGTGGTTAATCTCTCTCCTATGTGCTTCAATACAATAATCTCATGAGCTGCCTTACATGATTGAGATTCATATGATGATGCTTGTAATCTAGATGTCATTATGCTAGTCAAGTGGATTTTACTTATGTGATCTCTGGAGACTCCTTGTCCCACGTGTGTAAAGGTGACGAGTGTGTGCACCGTGTGGGTCTCTTAGGCTATATTTCACGGAATACTTATTCACTGTTATGAATGGCATAGTGAAGTGCTTATTTATATCTCTTTATGATTGCAATGTGTTTTGTATCACAATTTATCCGTGTGCTACTCTAGTGATGTTATTAAAGTAGTTTATTCCTCCCGCACGGTGTAATGGTGACGGTGTGTGCATCGTGTAGTACTTGGCGTAGGCTATGATTGTGATCTCTTGTAGATTATGACGTTAACTATTGCTATGATGGTATTGATGTGATCTATGCCTCCTTTCGTAGCGTGAAGGTGACGGTGTGCATGCTATGTTGGTACTTGGTTTGGTTATGTTGATCTGTCATGCACTCTAAGGTTATTTAAATATGAACATTGAATATTGTGGAGCTTGTTAACTCCGGCATTGAGGGTTCGTGTAATCCTACACAGTTAGTGGTGTTCATCATCCAACAAGAGGGTGTAGAGTCTAGCATCTATCTATTTATTCTGTTATGTGATCAATGTTGAGAGTGCCCACTAGTGAAAGTATGATCCCTAGGCCTTGTTCCTAAGTACTGCTATCGCTGTTTGTTTACTGTTTTACTGCATCTATACTTCCTGCAATATTACCACCATCAACCACACACCAGTCCTGGACAGCAAGGCACTTTTCTGGTGCCGTTGCTACTGCTCACATTTATTCATACCACCTGTATTTCACTATCTCTTCGCCGAACTAGTGCACCTATTAGGTGTGTTGGGGACACAAGAGACTTCTTGCTTTGTGGTTGCAGGGTTGCATGAGAGGTATATCTTTGACCTCTTCCTCCCTGAGTTCGATAAACCTTGGGTGATGCACTTAAGGGAAACTTGCTGCTGTTCTACAAACCTCTGCTCTTGGAGGCCCAACACTGTCTACAAGAATAGAAGCACCCGTAGACATCAAGCACTTTTCTGGCGCCGTTGCCGGAGAGGAAAGGTAAAAGGCATTCATACTCCGGTCCCAGGTAAAGTACTTTTCACGGCGCCGTTGTGTGTGTGCTCGAAGCTATTTCCTTTAGATCCCGCAATTGCATCTTTTTGTTTCTTGTTTACACTAGTTTGGCATAATGGACAACAATGAGCTTCTTATTCTATTTCCTGATTTAAGACATGGATGGTTTGATGCGAAAATTAAAAAACCCATGGAACATATTAGTATGAACACTTTGAATACCATTGTTGCTAATGATATAGAAAGTTCTAAGCTTGGGGAAGCTGGTTTTGATGAGCATGATCTTTTTAGTCCCCCAAGCATTGAGGAGAAAATTTACTTTGATGATACTTTGCCTCCTATTTATGATGATTATAATGATAGTAGTCTTTTAGTACCGCTTTGTTATGGAGGATAAATTTGATTATGATTACAATATGCCTCCTATATTTGATGATGAAAATAATAATGATAGCTACTTTGTTGAATTTGCTCCCACTATTACTAATAAAATTGATTATGCTTATGTTGGGAGTAGTAATAATTTTATGCATGAGACTCATGATAAGAATGCTTTATGTGATAGTTATATTGTTGAGTTTGCTCATGATGCTACTGAAAGTTATTATGAGAGAGGAAAATATGGTTGTAGAAATTTTCATGTTACTAAAATGCCTCTCTATGTGCTGAAATTTTTGAAGCTACACTTGTTCTATCTTCCTATGCTTGTTACTTTGCTCTTCATGAACTTGTTTATTTACAAGATTCCTATGCATAGGAAGCATGTTAGACTTAAATTTGTTTTTAATTTGCCTCTTGATGCTCTCTTTTGCTTCAACTCTTATTTCTTGCGAGTGCATCATTAAAACTGCTGAGCCCATCTTAATGGCTATAAAGAAAGCACTTCTTGGGAGATAACCCATGTGTTTATTTTGCTACAGTACTTTTATTTTGTATTTGAGTCTTGGAAGTTGTTACTACTGTAGCAACCTCTCCTTATCTTATTTTATTGCATTGTTGTGCCAAGTAAAGTCTTTGATAGAAAGGTTGATACTAGATTTGGATTACGGCGCAGAAACAGATTTCTTTGCTGTCACGAATTTGGGAAAAATTCTCTGTAGGTAACTCAGAAAATTATGCCAATTTACGTGAGTTATCCTCAGATATGTACGCAACTTTCATTCAATTTGAGCATTTTCATCTGAGCAAGTCTGGTGCCTCTTTAAAATTCGTCTTTACGGACTGTTCTGTTTTGACAGATTATGCCTTTTATTTCGCATTGCCTATTTTGCTGTGTTGGATGGATTTCTTTGTTCCATTACCTTCCAGTAGCTTTGTGCAATGTCCAGAAGTGTTAAGAATGATTGTGTCACCTCTGAACATGTGAGTTTTTAATTATGCACTAACCCTCTAATGAGTTTGTTTCGAGTTTGGTGTGGAGGAAGTTTTCAAGGGTCAAGAGAGGAGGATGATATACTATGATCAAGAAGAGTGAAGAGTCTAAGCTTGGGGATGCCCCCATGGTTCATCCCTGGATATTATAAGAAGACTCAAGCATCTAAGCTTGGGGATGCCCAAGGCATCCCCTTCTTCATCGACAACTTATCAGGTTTCTTCTCTTGAAACTATATTTTTATTCGGTCACATCATGTGCACTTTACTTGGAGCGTCTGTGTGCTTTTATTTTCGTTTTGTTATTTTCATTCTCTGAATAAATACATGCTTGTGTGGGAGAGAGACACGCTCCGCTGGTTCATACGAACACATGTGTTCTTAGCTCATAATGTTCATGGCGAAGGTTGAACTGCTTCGTTAATTGTTATATGGTTGGAAACGGGAAATGCTACATGTGGTAAATGGTATAATGTCTTGAATAATGTGATACTTGGCAATTGTTGTGCTCATATAGATCTTGTGTAATGACCTTGGATCGGGTAGGATCCTAAGTCCCTGTGATTAACATGCTAGTCCCTGGATCATAAGCTAGCACTCACAGTCGATGAAATACCATGTAAAACACAATGTCATTATTACACGAATCGAATAAATCCAGAGTTTAATTTATTACAACTTTGCATAGCTCAAGGCAAGCTCAAATAAAAGCAACGGAAAACTTAAGATAAATTGAGTCCATCAACGCCACAGGCTCATTGAGTGTAGACCCGCAATCCTAGCGCACCTTTCTTCAACCATCGTATTCTGCACGTGAGTGCAGCCAATGAATTGGTCAATACTTTGAATGTATGGCAAATTACACCAAGAAAGGAAAAATTGACTAAATCTACATGCAAGGCAGACAAGAGGAGGCTTGAGGTTTATTTGCGTAAAGCCAATTTTACAAAGTTAAAGAGAGAAAATCTTTTACCCTACTTTGCAAAATTTTGATAAATAATATTGGCCGAGTGGAGCACATGGATATTACACACCAAGTGTCCAAATCAACCTAACACTTGGATATGACACACCAAGTCCCGAGCACTTGGATATTACACACCAAGGCCCCAAAAACCCACCTATGAACGATATTACACACGCCATAGGGTTTTGAAAACATTTACTTAGAAAAAGAGAGGAAATCATTCAGAGGCTTCATCCTTCAGATGCTCACAATTGTCCTGTTACCGTGGACACGGCTGATCGATCAGGTTAACACTCTCGAGAGGTTGCGCTCTTTACCCACAATTCACAAATAAGCCTTTTTGCCAAAATTCTTCATCCTCATTAAGGCCGGGACGAGGTCACGACGAAGCTTTTCCTTAGTAGCCCCTCCACCTTCCGGATCCGCCCGTGCCCAAAATTCCTCCCAATGGCGGTACCCAGGCGAGGTTTCCCACTAAGTACTTAGCCAAGACAGAGCCCATATTGTATTGTGGTTGCACTGGAAGCTTCTGACATCTGGAACATGGCAGACTTCTTTGATCCTGGGCGGCAGTCCTCCACCAATCTCCACACTCGTTGTCCCGTCAAAACCATTCCACCCAGAAGAAAACTTAGTTTTATTCTGAAGAAGACCTTTGGGAGAAAAGTTGCGCTCATAAACAGAGCTCAAGTACTTAGAAAATTTTCTTGTTTCGAACCCTTTCGATATTTATATAGCATAAGCATAGCACTTAGAAAAATTTAGGATTCCTATGGCCATGATATCAAGTGGAATTATTTCTAAGTATAATTCTACTCATGGCAATCTACAAAATAAAACGCGACTTGCAAAATATCCACCAAGTAAAATTTACCAAAAACATCCTACACATGCATACTAATCATTTGAAGGAAAAAGACATGCATAGTAGAAAACTTGGGACAACTTGAACAAAGGTGTAACTTGCCTTGATCCGAACAGCACTCCAAACAAAATTCCTCCTCAGCAGCACTCGCGCACTCCGCACAATCTATCGCAAAGGTGAAAAATAATTTCAATGAATAACCAATGCAACAATAATGTTTCACACTATATGCATGCATGCAATTATATATAATGATAAAATACTTTAATTTCAACCAAAAATATTACGCATTAAGTCTAACATGCAGGGAGCATCCCATGCATTGATATCTAACATGTACGCATTGATTTCCAACATGTATTAATTGAAAACGTGAAAATTAGTTACTTATAATTCGAAAATTCCAGCTTTAATGTGTAGATAATGAAATTCTGAAACTAACGCAAAATGAATCGATTAAAACGGAGTTACGGTTATTTAATTATAATTTTCGGAAGTATTCAGATTTCGTTGTTATTACGCACGGACGTGGCGCGTCTCGGAACATCCGATCTTGATCTGACGGTTGCGGCGCTCCTCGGCTCCGGCTTCGGCTCGCGGCTTGGCTGACGGCTTGGCTGAAGGCTTGGCTCGGCTTCAGCTTGGCTCGGCTTCGGCTTGGTTTCGGCGACACGTGAACGAACAGAAAATAACGTGCTAATATACTAAGTTCAATTTTTAACTGATAAATCAAAAAAATTCTATAATTTGCATAATTAATATCAGTGAATAGAGGATTTGATTACGAATTCAACGCAAAAAACAAAATCTAAATATAAGGTTCAGATTTAAAGTTACGAATTTTTGAAGTTTAACATGCAACATGAGCTAGCACTTTTCTGATCCGATCGATCACATGCGCGACGGGATTTAAAAAAAAAATTTATATAGAAAAGGTGACAGATTTGAAAATTCTATAATTAGAAAATTTTACACCAGCAGATAGAGAATTTAACTACGAAGTTAATGGAAAAGAAATCAACTAAAACGAGGATCTAAATTTAAAGTTATGATTTTTTAAAGTTTTGCCGAGCTAGCTCTACTCTACAACTGATCGATTGGATCGTGCACGTGAAAAAAAAACATTGCGCGACATGTGCTCCTACCGATTCTGATACGTATAAATAAAGCTATCTATACGGAGTGTTACCAGGTGACGGTGGGCGATGGAGATGGTCGCGGCGGTCAGGTGCGGACGGGGCTCTGAAGATGGCGACGATGTGCGGGTCGACGAGAGATCTCCTTCCCCGTTCTCGTCAGCGACTCTCCTTGTTCCGAACGGCGTCTATCTTCGGCTGAAAACGACGAAGTCCGGCGAAACTCCGGCGATCTTGTCGAGTCGTTCCCGCGGTCCTATGCGAGAGAAAAAGAGGTGAGAACGAAGTTGTCGACGACCTAAAAAGCTTAGGGAGACAAGTAGAGGCAGGGAGGCCCTGGAACCCCGACTTCAAGTCCGGGATGGCGGAACTCCGGCGAGATCGGAACGAGCTCTCAGATGGTCTAGGGTTTGTGATTTTTAGAAAAATGGAGAGAGGCCGATGCGGGAGTATATATGGAGGAGTTTTCGTGGAGTAGGGGGCACGGATTCGAACGGAATCAGGGCGAAAAACTGGGGATTTGAGTCGGTTGTTTCGTCCCGTGTTCATATCGAACTCAGCCTGGAGGTTGAAGAAGATACGAGGGTCCCAGCTGTCAGCATCTTTAGAGGAGAAAGAAAAAGAAAACAAAAGAAAAAGAGTTGGCTCCGCTGCGTACGTTGGCTAGCCAAGCCAATCTGCCGATGCGGTCGTGTGTGTGCGCGGAGGTCGGTGGCTTTGTTTGGTAAGTGTGATCCCGTCGTTCCATTTTTTTTTATCTTTTCTTTTATTTGATCTCATATTAAATTTGAAAAGAGCAAAACAAAAACCAGATAAAATCTGCGAGACTAAATCATTTAATTTGACTTCAGACTTAAGCATAATTTTGAAATAATTTGGAAACCGAATATGCAAATTTTAAAATAGTATGCCATGATGATATGATGCAACTATTAACATCCTTAATTGTAAAATTTGGGATGTTACAAACCTACCCCCCTTAAGAAAATCTCGTCCTCGAGATTCAGGTTGGCTAGCAAATAGGTATGGGTATTCTGTCTTCAAATCTTCTTCACGTTCCCACGTAGCTTCTTCCTCTGAATGGTGGTTCCATAGAACTTTGCAAAACTTAATGGTCTTAGTTCGAGTAAACCTTTCAGCCGTTTCTAGAATTTTAACGGGCTTCTCCTCATAAGTGAGATCACTTTCCAACTGAACCTCCTCTAGCGGAACTGTATCTCTCAATGGTGTATCGGCCATTCCCGGGTGACACTTCTTCAGCTGTGACACATGGAACACATTGTGGACGGCTGATAGGACTTCTGGCAATTCCAGCTGATATGCAACTTCTCCTTTGCGTGCAAGAATCTTGTATGGTCCTATAAAACATGGTGCTAACTTTCCTTTGATTTCAAATCTTTTAACTCCACGTAGTGGTGAAACTCTGAGATATGCCCGGTCTCCTATTTCATAAATTACTTCCCTACGCTTAGAATCAGCGTAACTCTTCTGTCTGAATTGTGCTATTTTCAGTCGATCACGGATAAGTCTTACTTTTTCTTCAGCTTCTTTGATCATGTCAGGCCCAAACAAATTGCGCTCTCCTACTCCATCCCATAGCAATGGGGTTCTGCACTTCCTACCATATAGTGCTTCGAATGGAGCCATCTCAATGCTTGATTGGTAGCTATTGTTATATGAGAATTCTGCGTGCGGTAAATTCTCATCCCAACCGGATCCATAATCTAGAGCACAAGCCCTCAACATATCCTCTAGGATCTGATTCACCCTTTCTGTCTGACCATCAGTCTGCGGGTGAAATGCTGTACTAAATTCAAGTCTGGTGCCTAAGGTTTCATGTAATTGGCGCCAAAACTTTGATGTGAATTGAGTACCTCTATCTGAAACAATACCTTTAGGAACTCCATGTAAGCATACAATTCTGGACATATAGATCTTAGCTAACTTAGCGCTTGTGTAGGTGGTTTTCACAGGTATGAAATGAGCCACCTTTGTTAAATGATCAACCACTACCCATATAGAATCATATCCAGATCGAGCTAGTCTTGGGTAATCCTGTGATAAAATCCATGCCTATCTTGTCCCATTTCCAATCAGGTACAGGCAACGGTTGTAACAATCCTGCTGGTTTTTGATGTTCTGCTTTGACTCTGTTGCACACATCACATAAGGCAATATACTCAGCGATCTCTCTCTTCAGGTTACTCCACCAAAACCTTTCCTTCACATCCATGTACATTTTTGTGTTACCCGGATGTACCGAGTATGGCGAGTCGTGAGCCTCTTGGAAGATTAACTTCCTAATTTCAGGGTCATTGGGCACACACAAACGCTTTTCAAACCATAGTGTTCCATGTTCATCCTCGTGAAATCCTTTTGCCTTGCCTTTACTCATGTTTACTCTTATTTCATCCATTTCCTTGTCTTCCTTTTGGGCTTCTCTAATCCTGTCTAGCAATGTAGGCTTTACCTCCATTGATGCTAAATATCCTTCTGGAACTATCTCCAATCTAAGATCTTTAAATTGAGCACACAAGTCCCCTGGCAATTCTCCAGCCATGAGTCCATTTACATAGGCCTTACGGCTTAAGGCGTCAGCTACAACATTAGCCTTTCCAGGATGGTATTGCAAACTCAAGTCATAATCCTTTATAAGTTCTAACCATCTCCTTTGCCTCATATTCAGCTCCTTCTGTGTGAATATATATTTCAGACTCTTGTGATCCGTGAACACATCACAATGCTTTCCCACGAGGTAATGCCTCCATACTTTGAGCGCATGCACAACAGACGCTAATTCTAAGTCATGTGTAGGATAATTCCTTTCATGATTTTTCAGTTGACGTGAGGCATATGATACTACTTTTCCTTCTTGCATTAGCACACAACCAAGTCCTTGACGAGAAGCATCGCAATAGACTTGGAAATCCTTCTGAATGTCTGGCAGGCATAAAACTGGTGCGGTCACTAGGCGTTTCTTCAACTCTTGAAAACTAGCTTCGCACGCATCGGTCCAAGCAAACTTCTTTTCCTTCTTCAACAACTCGGTCATGGGCTTTGCTATCTTGGAAAAGTTCTCGATGAACCTTCGATAATACCCCGCAAGTCCTAAGAAACTCCGGATTTCACCCACATTCTTAGGTGACTCCCATTCTGTCACGGATGCTACTTTACTTGGATCCACGGCAACTCCATTTGCTGACACTATGTGACCAAGGAACCCAACTTCGTTTAACCAGAACTCACACTTGCTGAACTTGGCATACAACTTGTGTTCTCTAAGCTTCTCCATGATTAAGCGTAGATGCTTCTCATGCTCTACCTCATCCTTGGAGTAGATGAGTATATCGTCAATGAATATGACTACAAACTTGTCCAAGTATTCCATGAAGACCTTGTTCATCATAGTCATGAAATACGCTGGGGCATTGGTTAAACCAAACGACATCACTGTATATTCATACAAGCCGTACCTTGTGGTGAATGCGGTTTTGGGTATGTCTTGTCCTCGAATTTTCAACTGAAAATATCCTGATCGAAGATCAATTTTGGAGAATACTCGCGCCCCCTTTAATTGGTCGAATAGGTCGTTGATATTGGGTAGAGGATACTTGTTCTTAATTGTCACCTCATTAAGCGAGCGATAATCCATAACTAACCTCTTACTTTTATCCTTCTTCTCCACAAACAATACGGGTGCTCCCCAAGAAGACGAACTTGGTCGAATAAAACCTTTATCTAGTTGTTCCCTGAGTTGCTTCTTAAGTTCTTTCAATTCCTCCACATCCATCTTATAGGGTCTCTTGGCTATGGGTCCAGTACCGGGCATCAAATCCATAAGAAACTCAATGTCTCGGTCAGGTGGCATTCCTGGTAACTCCTCAGGAAAAACATCGGGAAACTCTTGTACAACAGGCACATCTTCTATGCTAACCCCCTTAAGAGAATTCACCATAGACCCCTTAAGTTCAAAGTTTGACTTGAAACGGATTCGTTTCTTTTCTGGAGTTGTGAGTGTAATTACTCTCTTGGCACAATCTATGATGCCCTCGTAGGCGGTCATCCAATCCATGCCCAAGATTATGTCTAAACCTTTGGATTCCAAGATGATTAGGCTAGTGGGGAAACTATATGCACCAATCTTTAGGCTCAGCCCACGACATCCAAACTTTGACACTAATTCCCCTCCAGGTGAGCTTATTCTAATGGGTGTATTAATGGTTTCAACAGGTATCTTACTTCTATCCACGAATACCCTTGATATGAATGAATGTGATGCACCAGTATCAAAAAGAACAACTGCTGGAATGGAATTGAGCATAAACTTACCAATCAAGAGTCTGGTGCTTCATAAGCTTCTTCCACGGAGACATGGTTCAGCGTAGCCTTAACGAACGGATTTGGTTTCTTGCCATTGCCATTTCCATTCCCATTGCCATTGTCAATCTTCAGCCTCTCGGGACATTCATTAGCAAAGTGCCCAGTTTTGCGGCACTTGAAGCATGTGACCTGACTAATATCCTTCTGGTGATTGCCATTGTTGCCATTGCCCCCATTTCCATTACGGTGCTTATGGCCATTATGATTGTTACCATTGTGATGACGATGACCATTATGGTTGTGGCCATTGTGCCTACTTGCAGAAGACCCATTATGGTGGTGGGGTGGTGGGGAAGAAGTACGGCTGCTTACAGTACGGAACGAGTTATTATGCTTGTGGAATGTAGACTTCCTCTTACGGTTTTCTATGCTCTTACGCTTGGCTTCCACCATCACGGCCTTGTCAACGAGCTCTTGATAGTTGTTGAATCTTATAGCGACAAGCTGGATTGATATCTCATCATTAAGTCCTCTCATGAACTCTTCCCGCCTTTTTGCATCAGTGGACACATCATCGGGAGCATAGCGTGCCAAACTATTGAAGAGGTCCCCGTACTCAGACACGGTGCGTGCCCCTTGACGCAATCGGGTAGGATCCTAAGTCCCTGTGATTAACATGCTAGTCCCTGGATCATAAGCTAGCACTCACAGTCGATGAAATACCATGTAAAACACAATGTCATTATTACAAGAATCGAATAAATCCAGAGTTTAATTTATTACAACTTTGCATAGCTCAAGGTTAGCTCAAATAAAAGCAACGGAAAACTTAAGATAAATTGAGTCCATCAACGCCACAGGCTCATTGAGTGTAGACCCGCAATCCTAGCGCACCTTTCTTCAACCTTCGTATTCTGCACGTGAGTGCAGCCAATGAATTGGTCAATACTTTGAATGTATGGAAAATTACACCAAGAAAGGAAAATTTGACTAAATCTACATGCAAGGCAGACAAGAGGAAGCTTGAGGTTTATTTGCGTAAAGCCAATTTTACAAAGTTAAAGAGAGAAAATCTTTTACCCTACTTTGCAAAATTTTGATAAATAATATTGGCCGAGTGGAGCACATGGATATTACACACCAAGTGTCCAAATCAACCTAACACTTGGATATGACACACCAAGTCCCGAGCACTTGGATATTACACACCAAGGCCCCAAAAACCCACCTATGAACGATATTACACACGCCATAGGGTTTTGAAAACATTTACTTAGAAAAAGAGAGGAAATCATTCAGAGGCTCCATCCTTCAGATGCTCACAATTGTCCTCGTTACAGTGGACACGGCTGATCGATCGAGTTAACACTCTCGAGAGGTTGCGCTCTTTACCCACAATTCACAACCAAGCCTTTTTGCCAAAATTCTTCATCCTCATTAAGGCCGGGACGAGGTCACGACGAAGCTTTTCCTTAGTAGCCCCTCCACCTTCCGGATCCGCCCGTGCCCAAAATTCCTTCCAATGGCGGTACCCAGGCGAGGTTTCCCACTAAGTACTTAGCCAAGACAGAGCCCATATTGTATTGTGGTTGCACTGGAAGCTTCTGACATCTGGAACATGGCAGACTTCTTTGATCCTGGGCGGCAGTCCTCCACCAATCTCCACACTCGTTGTCCCGTCAAAACCATTCCGCCCAGAAGAAAACTTAGTTTTATTTTGAAGAAGACTTTTGGGAGAAAAGTTGCGCTCATAAACAGAGCTCAAGTACTTAGAAAATTTTCTTGTTTCGAACCCTTTCGATATTTATATAGCATAAGCATAGCACTTAGAAAAATTTAGGATTCCTATGGCCATGATATCAAGTGGAATTATTTCTAAGTATAATTCTACTCATGGCAATCTACAAAATAAAACGCGACTTGCAAAATATCCACCAAGTAAAATCTACCAAAAACATCCTACACATGCATACTAATCATTTGAAGGAAAAAGACATGCATAGTAGAAAACTTGGGACAACTTGAACAAAGGTGTAACTTGCCTTGATCCGAACAGCACTCCAAACAAAATTCCTCCTCAGCAGCACTCGCGCACTCCGCACAATCTATCGCAAAGGTGAAAAATAATTTCAATGAATAACCAATGCAACAATAATATTTCACACTATATGCATGCATGCAATTATATATAATGATAAAATACTTTAATTTCGACCAAAAATATTACGCATTAAGTCTAACATGCAGGGAGCATCCCATGCATTGATATCTAACATGTACGCATTGATTTCCAACATGTATTAATTGAAAACGTGAAAATTAGTTACTTATAATTCGAAAATTCCAGCTTTAATGTGTAGATAATGAAATTCTGAAACTAACGCAAAAAGAATCAATTAAAACGGAGTTACGGTTATTTAATTATAATTTTCGGAAGTATTCAGATTTCGTTGTTATTACGTCCGGACGTGGCGCGTCTCGGAACATCCGATCTTGATCTGACGGTTGTGGCGCTCCTCGGCTCCGGCTTCGGCTCGCGGCTTGGCTGACGGCTTGGCTCGGCTTCAGCTTGGCTCGGCTTCGGCTTGGTTTCGGCGACACGTGAACGAACGGAAAATAACGTGCTAATATACTAAGTTCAATTTTTAACTGATAAATCAAAAAAATTCTATAATTTGCATAATTAATATCAGTGGATAGAGGATTTGATTACGAATTCAACGCAAAAAACAAAATCTAAATATAAGGTTCAGATTTAAAGTTACGAATTTTTGAAGTTTAACATGCAACATGAGCTAGCACTTTTCTGATCACATGGGCGACGGGATTTAAAAAAAAAATTATATAGAAAAGGTGACAGATTTGAAAATTCTATAATTAGAAAATTTTGCACCAGCAGATAGAGAATTTAACTACGAAGCTAACGGAAAAGAAATCAACTAAAACGAGGATCTAAATTTAAAGTTATGATTTTTCAAAGTTTTGCCGAGCTAGCTCTACTCTACAACTGATCGATTGGATCGTGCACGTGAAAAAAAAACATTGCGCGACATGTGCTGCTACCGATTCTGATACGTATAAATAAAGCTATCTATACGGAGTGTTACCAGGTAGGTCTGGAATTAAAACTCGAAACTGACGAACTAAATGAGTAGCTCGCGACTCAACTCGCCTCGACTCGAACTCGGTGTATAACGAGCCAAGCCAAGTTTCATATTTTGCCGTTAAACGAGTTCAAGCTAAACGAGCCGAGTTCACCAAACTCGCGAGTAGCTCGTTTAGCTCGGTAGAAATGAAGTAGGCCCAAGCCCACCAAAATAAGCAAGTATATTTGTGATTTATCAACTTTGCAATGTTAATCTCATGATATATTGATTGTTGTGGTTTATATTGTTCTGGTACCATAATTCTAATGCTTGTTGTTCATCATTTATGTCCAAATATTTGAGAAAAATGCATTGTACATTGTACATGTTCTATTTGAGGGTTTTAAACGAGCTACTCGTGAGTTACTCGCGAGCTTCGCGAGTCGAGCCGAGTTTTAAATCCAGACTCGATTGTTAAACGAGTCGAGTCGAGCTAACTCGATTGTTGACCGAGCTTTAGCGAGTCAAGCCGAGCTGGCTCGGCTCGGCTCGAATTCCAGCCCTATTACCAGGTGACGGTGGGCGACGGAGATGGTCGCGTCGCGGCGGTCAGGTGCGGACGGGGCTCTGAAGATGGCGACGATGTGCGGGTCGACGAGAGATCTCCTTCCCCGTTCTCGTCAGCGACTCTCCTTGTTCCGAACGGCGTCTATCTCCGGCTGAAAACGACGAAGTCCGGCGAAACTCCGGCGACCTTGTCGAGTCGTTCCCGCGGTCCTATGCGAGAGAAAAAGAGGTGAGAACGAAGTTGTCGACGACCTAAAAAGTTTAGAGAGATAAGTAGAGGCAGGGAGGCCCTGGAACCTCGACTTCAAGTCCGGGACGGCGGAACTCCGGCGAGATCGGAACGAGCTCTCAGGTGGTCTAGGGTTTGCGATTTTTAGGAAAACGGAGAGAGACCGATGCGGGAGTATATATAGAGGAGTTTTCGTGGAGTAGGGGCCACGAATTCGAACGGATTCGGGGCAAAAATCTGGGGATTTGAGGCGGTTGGTTCGTCCCGTGTTCATATCGAACTCAGCCTGGAGGTTGAAGACGATACGAGGGTCCCAGCTGTCAGCATCTTTAGAGGAGAAAGAAAAAGAAAACAAAAGAAAAAGAGTTGGCTCCGCTGCGTACGTTGGCTAGCCAAGCCAATCTGCCGATGCGGTCATGTGCGTGCGCGGAGGTCGGTGGCTTTGTTTGGTAAGTGTGATCCCGTCGTTCCATTTCTTTTTATCTTTTCTTTTATTTGATCTCATATTAAATTTGAAAAGAGCAAAACAAAAACCAGATAAAATCTGCGAGACTAAATCATTTAATTTGACTTCAGACTTAAGCATAATTTTGAAATAATTTGGAAACCAAATATGCAAATTTTAAAATAGTATGCCATGATGATATGATGCAACTATTAACATCCTTAATTGTAAAATTTGGGATGTTACATCTTGTTTAAGCTCTTGCATCATGTACCTTGTACTCATTAATGAAGAACTACATAGAGCTCGTTAAAATTTTGTTTGCATGATTAGTTTCTCTAGAGTCTAGATATTTTCTGGTTGAGGTGTTCGAACAACAAGGAGACGATGTAAAGTCTTATAATAGTTACAATATGTTCATATGTGAGTCTTGCTGCACCGTTTTATACTTGAGTTTGCTTCAAACAACCTTGCTAGCCTAGCCTTGCATTGAGAGGAATTCTTCTCGTGCATCCAAATCCTTGAGCCAATAACCATGTCATTTGTGTCCACCATATCTACCTTCTACATGGTATTTCTCCGACATTCCAAAGTAAATTACTTCATGTGCTACCTTTAAACAATTCAAAACTTTATTACTCCTTATTTGTGTCAATGTTTTATAACTCATGAGGAAGTATGTGGTGTTTTATCTTTCAATCTTGTTGGGCAGCTTTCACCAATGGACTAGTGGCTTCATCCGCTTATCCAATAACTTTGCAAAAAGAGCTGGCGCGGGGTTCCCAGCCCCCAATTAATCAACCTTCATTAATAATTATCTTCACATGTTTTGCTCTGATCTATCAGTAAGCAACTTAATTTTGCAAATAGACACTCCTTCATGGTATGTGAATGTTGGAAGGCACCCGAGGATTCGGTTAGCCATGGCTTGTGTAAGCAAAAGGTTGGGAGGAGTGTCAACCATAAATAAAACTAAAATACATGTGTAAACAAAAGAGAAGAGGGATGATCTACCTTGCTTGGTAGAGATAACGTCCTTCATGGGAGCCGCTCTTTGAAAGTCTGTTTGGCAAGGGGGTTAGAGTGCCCACTACCATTCGTTGACAACAACAAACACCTCTCAAAACTTTACTTTTATGCTCTCTATATGATTTCAAAACTTAAAAAGCTCTAGCACATGATTTAATCCATGCTTCCCTCTGCGAAGGGCCTTTCTTTTACTTTTATGTTGAGTCAGTTCACCTATCTCTCTCCACCTCAAGAAGCAAACACTTGTGTGAACTGTGCATTGATTCCTACATACTTGCATATTGCACTTGTTATATTGCTTTGCATTGACAAACTATCCATGAGATATACATGTTACAACTTGAAAGCAATTGCTGAAACTTTATCTTCCTTTGTGTTGCTTCAATACCTTTACTTCGAATTTATTGCTTTATGAGTAACTCTTATGCAAGTCTTATTGATGCTTGTCTTGAAAGTATTATTCATGAAAAGTCTTTGCTATATGATTCATTAGTTTACTCATTATCTTCATCATTGCTTCGAATCGCTGCATTCATCTCATATGCTTTACAATAGTATGATCAAGATTATGATAGCATGTCACTTCAGAAATTATCTTTGTTATCGTTTACCTGCTCGGGACGAGCAGGAACTAAGCTTGGGGATGCTTGATACGTCTTAAACGTATCTATAATTTATTATGTTCCATGCTACTTTATTGATGATACCTACATGTTTTATACACATTATATGTCGTTTTTATGCGTTTTCCGGAACTAACCTATTGACGAGATGCCGAAGGGCCAGTGGCTGTTTTCTGCTGTTTTTGGTTCCAGAAATCCTAGTAAGGAAATATTCTCGGAATCGGACGAAATCAACGCCCAGCATCCTATTTTTCCACGAAGCTTCTAGAACACCCGAGAGCCGCCAGAGGGGGGCCACAGGCCCACCATACAGTAGGCCGGCGCGGCAAGGGTGTGGGCCGCGCCCCCCTGTCGTGTCGTCGCCTCGTCGACCTTCCGACTCTGCCTCTTCGCCTATATAAAGGTCCCTGACCTAAATCTTCGAGACGAAAAAAGCCACGGTACGAGAAACCTTCCAGAGCCGCCGCAATCGCGAAGCCAAGATCTGGGGGACAGGAGTCTCTGTTCCGGCACGCCGCCGGGACGGGGAAGTGCCCCCGGAAGGCGCCTCCACCGACACCACCGCCATCTTCATCAACGCTGTTGTCTCCCATGAGGAGGGAGTAGTTCTCCATCGAGGCTCGGGGCTGTACCGGTAGCTATGTGGTTAATCTCTCTCCTATGTGCTTCAATACAATAATCTCATGAGCTGCCTTACATGATTGAGATTCATATGATGATGCTTGTAATCTAGATGTCATTATGCTAGTCAAGTGGATTTTACTTATGTGATCTCCGGAGACTCCTTGTCCCACGTGTGTAAAGGTGACGAGTGTGTGCACCGTGTGGGTCTCTTAGGCTACATTTCACGGAATACTTATTCACTGTTATGAATGGCATAGTGAAGTGCTTATTTATATCTCTTTATGATTGCAATGTGTTTTGTATCACAATTTATCCGTGTGCTACTCTAGTGATGTTATTAAAGTAGTTTATTCCTCCCGCACGGTGTAATGGTGACGAGTGTGTGCATCGTGTAGTACTTGGCGTAGGCTATGATTGTGATCTCTTGTAGATTATGAAGTTAACTATTGCTATGATGGTATTGATGTGATCTATGCCTCCTTTCGTAGCGTGAAGGTGACGAGTGTGCATGCTATGTTAGTACTTGGTTTGGTTATGTTGATCTGTCATGCACTCTAAGGTTATTTAAATATGAACATTGAATATTGTGGAGCTTGTTAACTCCGGCATTGAGGGTTCGTGTAATCCTACACAATTAGTGGTGTTCATCATCCAACAAGAGGGTGTAGAGTCTACCATCTATCTATTTATTCTGTTATGTGATCAATGTTGAGAGTGTCCACTAGTGAAAGTATGATCCCTAGGCCTTGTTCCTAAATATTGCTATCGTTGTTTGTTTACTGTTTTGCTGCATCTATATGATACGTCTCCGACGTATCGATAATTTCTTATGTTCCATGCCACATTATTGATGATATCTACATGTTTTATGCACATTATATGTCATATTTATGCGTTTTCCGGAACTAACCTATTGACGAGATGCCGAAGGGCCAGTTCCTGTTTTCTGCTATTTTTGGTTTCAGAAATCCTAGTAAGGAAATATTCTCGGAATCGGACGAAATCAACACCGAAGATCTTAGAATCCCCGGGAGCTTCCAGAACACCCGAGAACCGTCAGAGAGGGGCCACGGGGGCCCACACATGGTGGCGGCGCGGCCCGGGAGGGGGCGCGCCGCCCTAGTGTCTCGGTGGCCCCGGACCCCCTCCGACCTTGCCCTTCCGCCTATTTAAAGCCTCCGTCGCGAAAACCCCGACACGTTCGACAAAACCGGAGAAAACCTTCCAAAGCCGCCGCCATCGCGAAGCCAAGATCCGGGGGACAGGAGTCTCCGTTCCGGCACGCCGCCGGGACGGGGAAGTGCCCCGGAAGGCTCCTCCATCGACACCACCGCCATCTTCATCAACGCTGTTGTCTCCCATGAGGAGGGAGTAGTTCTCCATCGAGGCTCGGGCTGTACCGGTAGCTATGTGGTTAATCTCTCTCCTATGTACTTCAATACAATAATCTCATGAGCTGCCTTACATGATTGAGATTCATATGATGATGCTTGTAATCTAGATGTCATTGTGCTAGTCAAGTGGATTTTACTTATGTGATCTCCGGAGACTCCTTGTCCCATGTGTGTAAAGGTGACAGTGTGTGCACCGTGTGGGTCTCTTAGGTTATATTTCACAGAATACTTATTCACTGTTATGAATGGCATAATGAAGTGCTTATTTATATCTCTTTATGATTGCAATGTGTTTTGTATCACAATATATCTGTGTGCTACTCTAGTGATGTTATTAAAGTAGTTTATTCCTCCTGCACGGTGTAATGGTGACAGTGTGTGCATCGTGTAGTACTTGGCGTAGGCTATGATTGTGATCTCTTGTAGATTATGAAGTTAACTATTGCTATGATAGTATTGATGTGATCTATGCCTCCTTTCGTAGCGTGAAGGTGACAGTGTGCATGCTATGTTAGTACTTGGTTTGGTTATGTTGATCTGTCATGCACTCTAAGGTTATTTAAATATGAACATTGAATATTGTGGAGCTTGTTAACTCCGGCATTGAGGGTTCGTGTAATCCTACACGAGTTAGTGGTGTTCATCATCCAACAAGAGGGTGTAGAGTCTAGCATCTATCTATTTATTCTATTATGTGATCAATGTTGAGAGTGTCCACTAGTGAAAGTATGATCCCTAGGCCTTGTTCCTAAATATCGCTATCGCTTGTTTGTTTACTCGTTTTACTGCATCTATACTTCCTGCAATATTACCACCATCAACCACACACCGGTCCTGGACAGCAAAGCACTTTTACGGTGCCGTTGCTACTGCTCGCATTTATTCATACCACCTGTATTTCACTATCTCTTCGCCGAACTAGTGCACCTATTAGGTGTGTTGGGGACACAAGAGACTTCTTGCTTTGTGGTTGCGGGGTTGCATGAGAGGGATATCTTTGACCTCTTCCTCCCCGAGTTCGATAAACCTTGGGTAATCCACTTAAGGGAAACTTGCTGCTGTTCTACAAACCTCTGCTCTTGGAGGCCCAACACTGTCTACAAGAATAGAAGCACCCGTAGACATCAAGCACTTTTCTGGCGCCGTTGCCGGGGAGGAAAGGTAAAAGACACTCATACTTCGGTCCCAGGTAAAAGTACTTTTCTGTTGCCATTGTGTGAGTGTTCGAAGCTATTTCCTTTAGATCCCGCAATTGCATCTTTTTGTTTCTTGTTTACACTAGTTTGGCATAATGGACAACAATGAGCTTCTTATTCTATTTCCTGATTTAAGACATGGATGGTTTGATGCGAAAATTAAAAAACCCATGGAACATATTAGTATGAACACTTTGAATACCATTGTTGCTAATGATATAGAAAGTTCTAAGCTTGGGGAAGCTGGTTTTCATGATCTTTTTAGTCCCCCAAGCATTGAGGAGAAAATTTTCTTTGATGATACTTTGCCTCCTATTTATGATGATTATAATGATAGTGGTCTTTTGGTGCCACCTACTATGGAGAGTAAATTTTGTTGTGATTATACTATGCCTCCTACACTTGATGAGAATAATAATGATAGCTACTTTGTTGAATTTGCTCCCACTATTACTAATAAAATTGACTATGCCTATGTGGAGAGTAATAATTTTATGCATGAGACTCATGATAAGAATGCTTTATGTGATAGTTATATTGTTGAGTTTGCTCATGATGCTACTGAAAGTTATTATGAGAGAGGAAAATATGGTTGTAGAAATTTTCATGTTACTAAAACACCTCTCTTTTTGCTGAAAATCTTGAAGCTGCACTTGTTTTATCTTTCTATGCTTGTTGCATTATGCTTCATGAATTTGTTTATTTACAAGATTTCTATGCATAGGAAGCATGTTAGGCTTAAATTTGTTTTGAATTTGCCTCTTGATGCTCTCTTTTGCTTCAACTACTATTTCTTGCGAGTGCATCATTAAAACTGCTGAGCCCATCTTAATGGCCATAAAGAAAGCACTTCTTGGGAGATAACCCATGTGTTTATTTTGCTACAGTAACTCTATTTTATATTTGTGTCTTGGAAGTTGTTACTACTGTAGCAACCTCTCCTTATCTTAGTTTTGTGCCTAGTTGTGCCAAGTAAAGTCGTTGATAGTAAGGTTCATACTAGATTTGGATTACTGCGCGAGTAATGCATTTCTTTGCTGTCACGAATTTCGACCTGCCCCTCTGTAGGTAGCTCAGAAAAATATTCCAATTTACGTGCGCGATCCTCAGATATGTACGCAACTTTCATTCAATTTGGGCATTTTCATTTGGGTGCCTCAATAAAATCCATCTTTACGGACTGTTCTGTTTTGACAGATTCTGCCTTTTTATTTCGCATTGCCTCTTCTGCTATGTTGGATGAATTTCTTTGTTCCACTAATGCCAGTAGCCTTATGCAATTTCCAGAAGTGTTAAGAATGATTGTGTCACCTCTGAACATGTTAATTTTTATTGTACACTAACCCTCTAATGAGTTGTTTCGAGTTTGGTGTGGAGGAAGTTTTCAAGGATCAAGAAAGGAGGATGATACAATATGATCAAGGAGAGTGAAAGCTCTAAGCTTGGGGATGGCCCGGTGGTTCACCCCTGCATATTCTAAGAAGACTCAAGCGTCTAAGCTTGGGGATGCCCAAGGAATCCCCTTCTTCATCGACAACATTATCAGGTTCCTCCCCTGAAACTATATTTTTATTCCATCACATCTTATGTGCTTTGCTTGGAGCGTCGGTTTGTTTTTGTTTTTGTTTTGTTTGAATAAAATGGATCCTAGCATTCATTGTGTGGGAGAGAGACACGCTCCGTTGTTGCATATGGACAAATATGTCCTTAGGCTTTACTCATAGTATTCATGGCGAAGGTTGAATCTTCTTCGTTAAATTGTTATATGATTGGAATTGGGAAATGCTACATGTAGTAATTCTAAAATGTCTTGAATAATTTGATACTTGGCAATTGTTGTGCTTATGTTTAAGCTCTTGCATCATATACTTTGCACCCATTAATGAAGAAACACCTAGAGCTTGCTAAATTTGGTTTGCATATTTGGTCTCTCTAAAGTCTAGATAATTTCTAGTATTGAGTTTGAACAACAAGGAAGACGGTGTAGAGTCTTATAATGTTTACAATATGTCTTTTATGTGAGTTTTGCTGCACCGGTTCATCCTTGTGTTTGTTTCAAATAACCTTGCTAGCCTAAACCTTGTATCGAGAGGGAATACTTCTCATGCATCCAAAATCCTTGAGCCAACCACTATGCCATTTGTGTCCACCATACCTACCTACTACATGGTATTTCTCCGCCATTCCAAAGTAAATTGCTTGAGTGCTACCTTTAAAATTTCTATTCTTTACCTTTGCAATATATAGCTCATGGGACAAATAGCTTAAAAACTATTGTGGTATTGAATATGTACTTATGCACTTTATCTCTTATTAAGTTGCTTGTTGTGCGATAACCATGTTCCTGGGGACGCCATCAACTACTCTTTGTTGAATATCATGTGAGTTGCTATGCATGTCCGTCTTGTCTGAAGTAAGGGAGGTCTACCACTTTAATGGTTAGAGCATGCATATTGTTAGAGAAGAACATTGGGCCGCTAACTAAAGCCATGAATCATGGTGGAAGTTTCAGTTTTGGACATATATCCTCAATCTCATATGAGAACACTAATTGTTGCTACATGCTTATGCATTAAAGAGGAGTCCATTATCTGTTGTCTATGTTGTCCCGGTATGGATGTCTAAGTTGAGAATAATCAAAAGCGAGAAATCCAAAATGCGAGCTTTCTCCTTAGACCTTTGTACAGGCGGCATGGAGGTACCCCTTTGTGACACTTGGTTAAAACATGTGTATTGCGATGATCCCGGTAGTCCAAGTTAATTAGGACAAGGTGCGGGCACTATTAGTATACTATGCATGAGGCTTGCAACTTGTAAGATATAATTTACATGATACATATGCTTTATTACTACCGTTGACAAAATTGTTTCTTGTTTTCAAAATAAAAGCTCTAGCACAAATATAGCAATCGATGCTTTCCTCTTTGAAGGACCTTTCTTTTACTTTTATGTTGAGTCAGTTCACCTATTTCTCTCCACCTCAAGAAGCAAACACTTGTGTGAATCTGTGCATTGATTCCTACATACTTGCATATTGCACTTGTTATATTACTCTATGTTGACAATTATCCATGAGATATACATGTTATAAGTTGAAAGCAACCGCTGAAACTTAATCTTCCTTTGTGTTGCTTCAATACCTTTACTTTAATTTATTGCTTTATGAGTTAACTCTTATGCAAGACTTATTGATGCTTGTCTTGAAAGTGCTATTCATGAAAAGTCTTTGCTTTATGATTCATTTGTTTACTTATGTCATTACCATTGTTTTGATCGCTGCATTCATTAAATATGTTTACAATAGTATGATCAAGGTTATGATGGCATCTCACTCTAGAAATTATCTTTGTTATCGTTTACCCGCTCGGGACGAGCAGGAACTAAGCTTGGGGATGCTGATACGTCTCCGACGTATCGATAATTTCTTATGTTCCATGCCACATTATTGATGATATCTACATGTTTTATGCACATTATATGTCATATTTATGCGTTTTCCGGAACTAACCTATTGACGAGATGCCGAAGGGCCGGTTCTCGTTTTCGCTGTTTTTGGTTTCAGAAATCCTAGTAAGGAAATATTCTCGGAATCGGACGAAATCAACACCGAAGATCTTAGAATCCCCGGGAGCTTCCAGAACACCCGAGAACCGTCAGAGAGGGGCCACAGGGGGCCCACACATGGTGGCGGCGCGGCCCAGTAGGGGGGCGCGCCGCCCTAGTGTCTGGTGGCCTCAAACCCCCTCTGACCTTGCCCTTCCGCCTATTTAAAGCCTCCGTCGCGAAAACCCTGACACGTTCGACGAAACCAGAGAAAACCTTCCAGAGCCGCCGCCATCGCGAAGCCAAGATCTGGGGGACATGAGTCTCTGTTCCGGCACGCCGCCGGGACGGGGAAGTGCCCCCGAAGGCTCCTCCATCGACACCACCGCCATCTTCATCAACGCTGCTTGTCTCCCATGAGGAGGGAGTAGTTCTCCATCGAGGCTCGGGGCTGTACCGGTAGCTATGTGGTTAATCTCTCTCCTATGTACTTCAATACAATAATCTCATGAGCTTCCTTACATGATTGAGATTCATATGATGATGCTTGTAATCTAGATGTCATTGTGCTAGTCAACTGGATTTTACTTATGTGATCTCCGGAGACTCCTTGTCCCACGTGTGTAAAGGTGACAGTGTGTGCACCGTGTGGGTCTCTTAGGCTATATTTCACAGAATACTTATTCACTGTTATGAATGGCATACTGAAGTGCTTATTTATATCTCTTTATGATTGCAATGTGTTTTGTATCACAATATATCTGTGTGCTACTCTAGTGATGTTATTAAAGTAGTTTATTCCTCCTGCACGGTGTAATGGTGACAGTGTGTGCAGCGTGTAGTACTTGGCGTAGGCTATGATTGTGATCTCTTGTAGATTATGAAGTTAACTATTGCTATGATAGTATTGATGTGATCTATGCCTCCTTTCGTAGCGTGAAGGTGACAGTGTGCATGCTATGTTAGTACGTGGTTTGGTTATGTGATGTATACGGGAGCTTCTATTCTTGTAGACAGTGTCGGGCCTCCAAGAGCAGACGTTTGTAGAACAGCAGCAAGTTTCCCTTAAGTGGATCACCCAAGGTTTATCGAACTCAGGGAGGAAGAGGTCAAAGATATCCCTCTCAAGCAACTCTGCAACCACAAAGCAAGAAGTCTCTTGTGTCCCCAACACACCTAATAGGTGCACTAGTTCGGCGAAGAGATAGTGAAATACAGGTGGTATGAATAAATATAAGCAATAGCAACGGCACCAGAAAAGTGCTTTGCTGTCCAGGACTGGTGTGTGGTTGATGGTGGTAATATTGCAGGAAGTAAAGATGCAGTAAAACAGTAAACAAACAGCGATAGAAGTATTTAGGAACAAGGCCTAGGGATCATACTTTCACTAGTGGACACTCTCAACATTGATCACATAACAGAATAAATAGATAGATGCTAGACTCTACACCCTCTTGTTGGATGATGAACACCACTAACTGTGTAGGATTACACGAACCCTCAATGCCGGAGTTAACAAGCTCCACAATATTCAATGTTCATATTTAAATAACCTTAGAGTGCATAACAGATCAACATAACCAAACCAAGTACTAACATAGCATGCACACTGTCACCATTACACCGTGCAGGAGGAATAAACTACTTTAATAACATCACTAGAGTAGCACACAGATAAATTGTGATACAAAACACATTGCAATCATAAAGAGATATAAATAAGCACTTCACTACGCCATTCATAACAGTGAATAAGTATTACGTGAAATATAGCCTAAGAGACCCACACGGTGCACACACTCGTCACCTTTACACACGTGGGACAAGGAGTCTCCGGAGATCACATAAGTAAAACCCACATGACTAGCATAATGACATCTAGATTACAAGCATCATCATATGAATCTCAATCATGTAAGGCAGCTCATGAGATTATTGTATTGAAGCACATAGGAGAGAGATGAACCACATAGCTACCGGTACAGCCCCGAGCCTCGATGGAGAACTACTCCCTCCTCATGGGAGACGAGCGGCGTTGATGGAGATGGCGGTGGTGTCGATGGAGGAGCCTTCCGGGGGCACTTCCCCGTCCCGGCGGCGTGCCGGAACAGAGACTCCTGTCCCCCAGATCTTGGCTTCGCGATGGCGGCGGCTCTGGAAGGTTTCTCGTACCGTGGCTTTTTTCGTCTCGTGTTTTAGGTCAGGGACCTTTATATAGGCGAAGAGGCGGCGTCAGAAGGTCAACGAGGCGACGACATGCTAGGGGGGCGCGGGCCACCCCTAGGCCGCGCCGGGGTCATGTGTGGTGGGCCTGTGGCCCCCCTCTGGCCTCTCTCGGGTGTTCTGGATGCTTCCGGGAAAAATAGGAACCTGGGCGTTGATTTCGTCCAATTCCGAGAATATTTCCTTACTAGGATTTCTGAAACCAAAAACAGCAGAAAACGGGAACTGGCCCTTCGGCATCTCGTCAATAGGTTAGTTCCGGAAAACGCATAAATATGACATAAAGTATGCATAAAACATGTAGAAATCATCAATAATGTGGCATGGAACATAAGAAATTATCGATACGTCGGAGACGTATCAGCATCCCCAAGCTTAGTTCCTGCTCGTCCCGAGCAGGTAAACGATAACAAAGATAATTTCTGGAGTGACATGCCATCATAACCTTGATCATACTATTGTAAGCATATGTAATGAATGCAGCGATCAAAACAATGGTAATGACATGAGTAAACAAATGAATCATAAAGCAAAGACTATTCATGAATAGTACTTAAAGACAAGCATCAATAAGTCTTGCATAAGAGTTAACTCATAAAGCAATAAATCAAAGTAAAGGTATTGAAGCAACACAAAGGAAGATTAAGTTTCAGCGGTTGCTTTCAACTTATAACATGTATATCTCATGGATATTGTCAATGTAAAGTAATATAACAAGTGCAATATGCAAGTATGTAGGAATCAATGCACAGTTCACACAAGTGTTTGCTTCTTGAGGTGGAGAGAGATAGGTGAACTGACTCAACATAAAAGTAAAAGAAAGGCCCTTCAAAGAGGAAAGCATTGATTGCTATATTTGTGCTAGAGCTTTGGTTTTTGAAAACATAAAGAGAGCATAAAAGTAAAATTTTGAGAGGTGTTTGTTGTTGTCAACGAATGTTAGTGGGCACTCTAACTACCTTATCAACCAGACTTTCAAGAGCGGCTCCCATGAAGGACGTTATCTCTAACAAGCAAGGTAGATCATCCCTCTTCTCTTTTGTTTACACATGTACTTTAGTTTCATTATTTATGGATGACACTCCTCCCAACCTTTTGCTTACACAAGCCATGGCTAACCGAATCATCGGGTGCCTTCCAACAATCACATACCATGAAGGAGTGTCTATTTGCAAAATTAAGTTGCTTATCGATGAATCGGAGCAAAACATGTGAAGAGAATTATTAATGCAAGTTAATTAATCGGGCTGGGAACCCCATTGCCGGCTCTTTTTGCAAAATTATTGGATAAGCGGATGAAGCCACTAGTCCATTGTGAAAGTCCGTCGAAGTAAATGACAAGATCGAAAGATAAAACACCACATACTTCCTCATGAGCTATAAAACATTGCCACAAATCAGAGGTGATAAATTTTGAATTATTTAAAGGTAGCACTCAAGCAATTTACTTTGGAATGGCGGAGAAATACCATGTAGTAGGTAGGTATGGTGGACACAAATGGCATGGTGGTTGGCTCAATGATTTTGGATGCATGAGAAGTATTCCCTCTCGATACAAGGTTTAGGCTAGCAAGGTTATTTGAAACAAACACAAGGATGAACCGGTGCAGCAAAACTCACATAAAAGACACATTATAAACATTATAAGACTCTACACCGTCTTCCTTGTTGTTCAAAACTCAACACTAGAAATTATCTAGACCTTAGAGAGACCAATTATCCAAACCAAGTTTTAGCAAGCTCTATGTATTTCTTCATTAATAGGTGCAAAGTATATGATGCAAGAGCTTAAACATGAGCACAACAATTGCCAAGTATCAAATTATTCAAGACATTTTAGAATTACTACATGTAGCATTTCCCGATTCCAACCATATAACAATTTAACGAAGAAGATTCAACCTTCGCCATGAATACTATGAGTAAAGCCTAAGGACGTATTTGTCCATATGCAACAGCGGAGCGTGTCTCTCTCCCACAAAATGAATGCTAGGATCCATTTTATTCAAACAAAAACAAAAACAAAAACAAACCGACGCTCCAAGCAAAGTACATAAGATGTGGCCGAATAAAAATATAGTTTCAGGGGAGGAACCTGATAATGTTGTCGATGAAGAAGGGGATGCCTTGGGCATCCCCAAGCTTAGACGCTTGAGTCTTCTTAAAATATGCAGGGGTGAACCACGGGGGCATCCCCAAGCTTAGAGCTTTCACTCTCCTTGATCATAGTATATCATCCTCCTCTCTTGACCCTTGAAAACTTCCTCCACACCAAACTCAAAACAACTCATTAGAGGGTTAGTGTACAATAAAAATTAACATGTTCAGAGGTGACACAATCATTCTTAACACTTCCGGACATTGCATAAAGCTACTGGACATTAATGGAACAAAGAAATTCATCCACCATAGCAAAAGAGGCAATGCGAAATAAAAGGCAGAATCTGTCAAAACAGAACAGATCCGTAAAGATGGATTTTATTGAGGCACCGGACTTGCTCAAATGAAAATTCCCAAATTGAATGAAAGTTGCGTACATATCCGAGGATCATGCACGTAAATTGGCATATTTTTATGAGCTACCTACAGAGAGGCAGGTCGAAATTCGTGACAGCAAAGAAATCTGTTTCTGCGCAGTAATCCAAATCTAGTATCAACCTTTCTATCAAAGACTTTACTTGGCACAACAATGCAATAAAATAAGATAAAGAGAGGTTGCAACAGTAGTAACAACTTCCAAGGCACAAATATAAAATAGAGGTACTGTAGCAAAATAAACACATGGGTTATCTCCCAAGAAGTTCTTTCTTTATAGCCATTAAGATGGGCTCAGCAGTTTTAATGATGCACTCGCAAGAAATAGTGTTTGAAGCAAAAGAGAGCATCAAGAAGCAAATCCAAAACATATTTAAGTCTAACATGCTTCCTATGAAAAGGAACCTTGTAAATAAACAAATTCATGAAGCATAATGCAACAAGCATAGAAAGATAAAACAAGTGCAGCTTCAAGATTTTCAGCACATAGAGAGGTGTTTTAGTAACATGAAAATTTCTACAACCATATTTTCCTCTCTCATAATAATATCCAGTAGCATCATGAGCAAACTCAACAATATAACTATCAAATGAAACATTCTTATCATGAGTCTCATGCATAAAATTATTACTCTCCACATAGGCATAATCAATTTTATTAGTTGTAGTGGGAGCAAATTCAACAAAGTAGCTATCATTATTATTCTCATCAAGTGTAGGAGGCATAGTATAATCACAACAAAATTTACTCTCCATAGTAGGTGGCACCAAAAGGCTAGTATCATTATAATCATCATAAATAGGAGGTAAAGTATCATCAAAGAAAATTTTCTCCTCAATGCTTGGGGGACTAAAAAGATCATGAAAACCAGCTTCCCCAAGCTTAGAACTTTCTATATCAATATCAACAATGGTGTTCAAAGCGTTCATACTAATATTACTACCAGCATGCAAATAAGATTCCCTAGGTTTTTTTATTTTCGCATCAAACCATCCATGTCTTAAATCAGGAAATAGAATAAGAAGCTCATTGTTGTCCATTATGCCAAACTAGTGTAAACAAGAAACAAAAAGATGCAATTGCAGGATCTAAAGGAAATAGCTTCGAGTACTTACAACGGCGAAAATAGATTAGTAGCCGAGATCCGGAGTGTGAGTACCTTTTACCTTTCCTCCCCGGCAACGGCGCTGTGAAAATAGCTTGATGTCTACGGGAGCTTCTATTCTTGTAGACAGTGTTGGGCCTCCAAGAGCAGAGGTTTGTAGAACAGCAGCAAGTTTCCCTTAAGTGGATCACCCAAGGTTTATCGAACTCAGGGAGCTTCTACGGGAGCTTCTATTCTTGTAGACAGTGTTGGTTATGTTGATCTGTCATGCACTCTAAGGTTATTTAAATATGAACATTGAATATTGTGGAGCTTGTTAACTCCGGCATTGAGGGTTCGTGTAATCCTACACAGTTAGTGGTGTTCATCATCCAACAAGAGGGTGTAGAGTCTAGCATCTATCTATTTATTCTGTTATGTGATCAATGTTGAGAGTGTCCACTAGTGAAAGTATGATCCCTAGGCCTTGTTCCTAAATACTGCTATCGTTGTTTGTTTACTGTTTTACTGCATCTATACTTCCTGCAATATTACCACCATCAACCACACACCAGTCCTGGACAGCAAAGCACTTTTCTGGTGCCGTTGCTACTGCTCGCATTTATTCATACCACCTGTATTTCACTATCTCTTCGCCGAACTAGTGCACCTATTAGGTGTGTTGGGGACACAAGAGACTTCTTGCTTTGTGGTTGCATGGTTGCATGAGAGGGATATCTTTGACCTCTTCCTCCCTGAGTTCGATACACCTTGGGTAATCCACTTAAGGGAAACTTGCTGCTGTTCTACAAACCTCTGCTCTTGGAGGCCCAACACTGTCTACAAGAATAGAAGCACCCGTAGACATCACTATACTTCCTGCAATATTACCACCATCAACCACACACCAGTCCTGGACAGCAAGGCACTTTTCTGGTGCCGTTGCTACTGCTCACATTTATTCATACCACCTGTATTTCACTATCTCTTCGCCGAACTAGTGCACCTATTAGGTGTGTTGGGGACACAAGAGACTTCTTGCTTTGTGGTTGCAGGGTTGCATGAGAGGGATATCTTTGACCTCTTCCTCCCTGAGTTCGATAAACCTTGGGTGATCCACTTAAGGGAAACTTGCTGCTGTTCTACAAACCTTTGCTCTTGGAGGCCCAACACTGTCTACAAGAATAGAAGCACCCGTAGACATCAAAGGCTCAGGTCAATAACTTGCCCGTCCTGATCCTTCGGCAGCTCCTTCATCATCATCTCCATATCGGCCTTAAAGCCGTACCCCATCATAAGATGGAAAGCAAGGAGAGCGTCGTAGGTACGTACCTCGATAGTAGCCTCGGTGTCAACAACAAAAGCATCCGTTAATTGATCTAGCGATTTTTCTTGATTAGCCTTTGGAAAGATCATGGCATGTAGCCTCGACATAACTCCCTTGTTCTTCTGAAGAAGAGCTCAGATAAGTTCGCCAGACTCGATTGCCATAGAAAGAGCGCCGGCGGGAGAATAATCTGGGAGCTTGTCTAGGGAACCAGCAGGAATATCGGCAGCCTCTGTAGAAGATAAACAATAGAATATGAAATACAATGAAAATAAGAAAAAAAAATCAAGGATAAGGCATTGAATATTACTAAGCAAAGCCGAAGTGGATTGGCGAAGATGGCCCTCCTTCTCTTTCCTTTGGGCTTTGGCTTCAGACCTCAGCTTCTCCTCATCGTTCAACTTTTTCTTCAGCTGGTCAAGTTCCTTCTTTAAGGAGTCTGTGTTCTGGCAGGAAGCGGCAGCCATCTTCACTGCATTGTCAAGATTTGAAGAAGTAGATTCAACCTCCTCTTGAAGTCGAATTTTATCGGCTTCAAGCGAAGAGAATTAGGAGGCAAAACCCTTCAAAGCAGTTATGACAGTTTGAATGTCCTATAAAAAGAAGAAGAAGACAAAATTAGTACCTGCTAAACAGTAATATATCTTTTTGAAGTCCACATTCAACTGCGAGCAGTCGAATATAGACTCGAGGGCTGATAGAAGCAGAACCATCATCAAGAAAAATGAAATACTTACAGGCTTTTCAGTGGGAGAAGGAGAAACTGCAGCAGCAGCTCTCGAAGGAATCTCCTTCCCTTTAGAAAGGGAAGAAGCTGTTGAAAGTTGAGCAGCCGTAACTGCCGCTCGAGTAGAAGCTTCAAAAGCTGCGGGAGTTTGCCTGCTGGGGTCGTCTTTGCCTTCTTCGAAGGAGGCTCTATGAAGCCCTCTTTGCTATAAGCATATAAATCAATCAGAATAAGTAATGGAATACAAAGGAATTTTTGGAGTAATAGAAGAAACTTACAAGTTGAACATATCATCCTCGTCCGCAAAGCCACCAGAGGGTTTCTTCGGCGATTGAGCGCTGGCTTTCTCCGGAACTGCATCAATAAAGGGAGCATGATCAGCATCATTGTCATGATTCAACTCGGTACGTATCACTTATGTCATCAGCGAAGGATCTATGGTCTGTAGAAAGAGCTTCAGGATTTGCAGGATCATTGTCTTCATCTTCGAAAGTTTCGTTTTAATCGACACAAGATTCTATAGGGGTTGTAGAATCACCCTCTTCAAGGTTTTCATACGACATATTCGGAAAGCATTCGGCAGCTGATAGTACCTGCCAGTTCAAAGTGAAGATTTAACAAAAGGAGACAGGCATATATTGGATACAAATGTTATTATGAACAAGAAAAGTGAATCACATAATTTGGTTGATGGTCAGAATCGAAAGGTGCTTGAAGAGCTAGAAGTGGAATTGAGTCATCTTGACTAAAATGAGTCAAACGTCTGACTTCATCGAGTAATTCCTTTTCAGACAACTCTGCGACATTGACTCTAGTTTCGTTCATAGGACCCGAATATAACCACATCAGGTGGGCTCTGGACATAACTGGTTGGATACGGCATTTCAAGAAAACATCCGCTATTTCTGTACCCATCATAGTTTGGCTGTCAGACTCTTTGATCCGAAGAATTATTTCAAACAGTCTATCGACTACAGGCTTTTCTTCAGGTGTCAGTGTATTCTTCAAAGATTTCTACGGCACAGCTTCAAGAACATCAAAAAACTTCGGCAGACGCATTTTAGCTGCCGATGAGTCTTTGAGATAGAACCACTTCAGCCTCCACCCTTGGACTGACTCTCTCATGGGGAAATTGAAGTAATTTGTCTCCTTGCAGACAACAAATCCAACCCCACCAGTGACAAAGGAACCGCTACTACTGTTGTAGCATTTGACAAAGAACACTACAAGAAAAGTTCTGATAGACAACGTCCCAAAATCGTCAACTAAGGGGCATTTTTCGTCGCCTATGGGCCTAACCCGACGATAT
>NC_061511.1:196086040-196123085 GCF_022539505.1 Lolium rigidum | reverse complement strand
AAGAGATCAGAGGGAGTACTTCTTAATTGTGCACGAGTAAATATAGTAAACATAAAAATTCACATGTATTCAAGATTAAGCATTCAAATTTTAGTAACCCGTATCTCCCAAAAGCACATGGCACTGCTTGTAGTTCCCCAGGTTGGCCTTTCCATTGTAACGAATCACATAACAAAGGTTTAAGAAAACATAATACGCTGCAACCAATGATGGGAGGGGACAAACAATGGTCATACAACAGTGAATCAACGACATAAGCCATGTAACTTTAATAATTAGAAGGTTAAATTCACATCCCATTAATTTATATATATACGTAATAATAAAGGAAAAAGAGTTTTCTTCGTATGGTCTGTGGTTGTGCACTTTCATATGTTCGTCGTGTAATACGTTTTGTACGTCGCCCCTTCCGAGCCTGCTAAACCGCGATTCGTCCAAAACAAGACAACTTGGTGAGGTCTTTGATGTGGGCATTATCCTGCGGGTAACCGACATTAACCTACCTCATTTGGCCCAATAGGGGGCCCACGAGGATCTATGGAGCCCAAGATGCACCAATACGTCGGTTGCGGTGATGGAAAGATGGAAGGAGGAGGATTCTTGACGAACAAGGCAAGAAGACGTCGGTGAAAGGAAATATAGATTGAATCTTGCTGTAATCTAGTCGAATTCGTGCAGGATTCTCGGGACCTGGGTTTCTATATAAAGGTCAGTAAAGGGCTTGCCGGAGACCTACCCATACAACCTACACAATCCCACATACACCAAAACCTAGTAACTTTGCCTTCCGGCAAGATCATCACCACGAGTCTATCGGCTGCCCCATTGTAGCAATTTTCATCGATAAATCAAGATCAGACAAGCAGGAGTAAGGGTTTTACCTCATCGAGGGCCTCGAACCTGGGTAAATCTCGCCTTCTATTCGTTTGGTATCCGATGTCTCGTGCTAACCTGCAGGATTCCATCAAGCCTAAGCCCCTCATGGTGTGCATTGCCGAGGAGCCCCCTCATAAATTGGCGCCGTCTATGGGAATCCTGCTTGTTCAAAGCACATCATCGCATGTTCCGATTGTGTCGGCTACATCCTTGCCGGCATCATCATCACCATCGGCTCCATCATCGCCGATCTTGGAGGACTCGATCTGCTTTGGGTCCTTCGAGTTCACCCCCACGCCTTGGCGTCGCGTTCAGCGTTCTCGGGCCTGCGCGGTGGGGTGGACATGGCGTTCGGGAGCGTCCACCTCAACATCATCACGGGTGGCGTTCTGCGGCTTCCGGACCCGATCACTTCGGGCCTCACAGCAGTCGCGACTTCATCGACTGCCACGTCCTCCGCTTCATCACCAACCGCGGCTGACTTATCGACTGCTACTTCAACGACCACTGCATTAGCAACGTCGATTACATCGGCTCCGTCATCACCATCGGTGTCATCATCACGCCGCACGACGTCCACCATGTCCGTCGGGTCCGATGACTCCGAGTTATCGGATCTAACGTCATACTACAACATCAACTGCGATAATAGGCACGAGATCAGCTCAGACGCTCCTCCCTTCGTGTGTGGCATCAAGTACTCCTCTGACGAAGAAAGCTTCGGGAAACACGACGACATCATCCCCTTAACCGTGGCAAGGTTGGCTCTCGCTGCCAAGTCTGCGTCACCATTAACCCTGAAACTGGAGGCGAAATCCTTACGGGTGAACATACCCGATGCACGCACAAACGTCGAACGGCGTCGAGATGGCAAAGCCAGCGGTAGCAACGTCAAAAGCACTTTCTCTGTTTCCAGGGAAGAGTGGGCCGCGGCCCGCAACGCCATGGTCAATAACACCTACCTCCCCGTTGGTGTATCGGCAGGCATCCTCAACGCCTACCAGGCTATCCTCGAGAAGAACCGTTCTTGGTTAGCCAAGGAGCGAGCCGACCTCGATCGACGCCAACAGGCAGCTGACCTGTCAAGTGAACGGTGAAGGGAACTATCTTCCCTTGGGAGTGCCTCTAAGAGCAACCAGACCCCCGGTAGGTATCGCCCACACATCCCACGCCTCTCGGAGGCGGACACGAGAGAGATCACATCGAACCTCTCCAACTCCTTCCTGTCAATGGATTCAACGGGAATCCTCAGGCCCAAAACAGTCGAGGGAGCAACTGCCCACATCGCGGCCTACCCGATCAACAACCAGCCGATACCCAACGATCTGATGGCGCCAGTTCATCGGGTCGCCTTGGAAAGCCTCGGGATCCTCGGCGATAAGCTCATAACCAGGAAGGATAAATCTCCACGCTACGACAATGGCTCTTGGTGCTGCTCCTCACAATATCCCGATAGATCTCCACGTCAAAGCGGCGGCTCTCGACGACGTTCATCCTCCAAAGACGCCCGCGGCGATATCACGCAGAGCAAAATTGATAAGGCTAACCGCCGATGCGCCGCACGTGCCGGTTTCGAGAGCGACGATTCTGAGGAATATCAAGAGCACTATGGAGAACTTCACGGGGCCGAATGTCTGAGCCATAAGATTCGGGAGGAGATGCCACCGAAAATATTCAAGCCAACACCTACTGACGCAGCCAATTATGACGGCCAGCAGGAGCAGAGATCATGGATATACGACTACGTGCAAACTGTAATCCTGCACAAGGGAAACCAAGTGGAGGCAATGCAGTGTTTACAGCTGTACCTCAAGGATTCGGCACGAGCATGGCTGAGAGGCATGCCGCAAGGATCTATCAGATCCTAGGAAGATCTAGTCGACGCTTTCGTCAAAAACTTCCAAGCCACGTACAAATGACTCGTTGGAATCGAAGAATTACGACAGTACCACCATAAGCTAAAGGAGTCGATGCGCTCATACATCGGGCACTTCACCAAACTCATGAATGCAACCGAAGATGTATCCGTCGACAGGGCGATCGACGCTTTCAGCGACGGCATCCGACGAGAATCCTATTTCGAAGAACTCGGTCGCAAGAAGCCAAAAACTATTACCAAGTTGATGGAGATCGCCAACAGTTGGGATGAAGGCGAGGATCACATACGAAAGCCTCGCTCGCGTAGCGACGATGAAGAAGATGATCGAAAACACCCGAACGACTCATGCAGCCGGCGGGATCGCCACATGAAAAGAAGAGATCGAGGGTACGAAACGTTCAATGATACTAACATTGTTGCAGCTAGGTACGCTGATCGACGCGACGACCGGCATGATGACCGACGTAGTGAACGACATCATGATCATCGGGATAACAATCGCAGAGGATCTGGAGGCAGTCGAAGTGGCTGGCGGGACCGCCCTCCGCGGGTACCCGATCGGCCGTTTGCGGAGCAACTGAACGCTCCTTGCTACATACACGCCTACATTGACCCAATGGACTGTGTCAAGAAGTCGACTCACCTGCTCATGGATTGTCGGAAGTTCCTCGATCTTCGAAAGTTCTACGAGTCGGTGAAACCCAGTGCCAAAGTGCAGGCGTACCCAATGTTACAGGGAGCACCACCCCCTAATCTGCCACCCGTGCCGCAGCACCAAGTTCAGCAAGTTCAGCCTCGCGCACCAAACGAGGCGTTCCCTCCACCTCGGGGGCAGATGAGCATGATCCATAAGACTGGAATCTGGAAAAGAGAATTGAAGAAACTTACGCAAGAAATCAACCTTGCGGAAGTCACCATGACGAACATTCCTGAATACATCGACTGGTCCGAGCAGAGTGTCCTAGTCAGCAGGGCCGACCACTCGATGTCCGTCCTAAGGCTAGGTCACGCCGCGCTAGTACTCGAGACACAGATTGGTGGATTCAACATCAGCAAAGTCTTCATGGACGGAGGCGACGGTTTACTCTATGTGAATTTACCAAAAAAATTGGGCATTTTTCTGGAGTAGCTTGTTATTTTGGTGTGGTTGTTTATTCACCCCTAGGGAAATTGAGTTGTTTTGTTTTAAATGTTTTATAATGAACTTTGGCAGTAGACCCTACTTGTGGTTTCTAAAAGTCATTAGCCTCCCGAGCTTGTATATCTTATGTCTCGATGACAGGCTGAACCCTTTTTAACAAATAGATGTTTGTTAAGGTCTTTTCTAGTGACAATAGAATAGTCCTTTTATAAATAAAATGACCATTCTTGCCCTAGGTGTTGTTTGTTTGAAATGTTAAGTGTCCTTGATAAAGTGGTTTTCTACTAGTCGTGGGTGTGTGGTTGATGTTATGGCTATGTATTGATTGTTCGTCTTTTATTTTACGACGTTAGAATGCAAGTACTATCGGAGAAGAAGGAAAGGATCTTGGTGAGGACTTTGAAGAGGAAGGAAGAGCAGAATGTTCATGAAGGTGAAGTCCAGGGACAAATAGCCAACCAAGGAAAGCCACCTCTTGATGCATATCTCATCCTTTTGTCTTACTCTTGCATTATTACAAGTTTTATCAATTGCATGTCTTTTAATTATCTATGTGAGTGGTCGTGCCACTCGGAGTTTTATTATTCCACCCTTATGGTGCAGCCCTCGTTGATACCTACTGCTCAAAAACATGTTAGTGATATGGTGCTTACCACCTTATCATTCTTGTCGCCGCTTTTCAAGAAAAGTTGGACTATAGGTTGGGAGCCCCCTGGAAAACGGTTTGTGCAAATGTGTTCAAGAAAAGAAGTTTTTCGAAAACCTTGGAGTGGGGTAGCCCTGCCCAAGTATGAGTTTATGAAAGGCAAAAAGGTTTATGGGAAGAAAATTTGCTGGAGGCAAGTGGAGGAAAGAGAATGTTTACGAAAACTTTAGCGCCTAAGTACTCACCTGGACTAAAAGACAATACAACCACATTACCCCAAAGTGGGCACGGGGCGTAGCGTAGTAGTTTGTCTCGCCTTAGTCTGGGTCTTGCAAGTGTAAGGGATAGTCCGAGCATGGACACCTATCGACCGTGGCCTTCCCGACGAACTGGGAACGCCTTTCCATTGCATACCGATGGCAGGGGTACAACCTATGAGCTCCCATTGAAATATGCCCCGCAGTTGGTCACGGAATTCCGGAGGGTCGAGCTGGCCGGGGACTTTGTAACTCCTGGGTAAACGACCCCTCGGACTCTAGTGTTGGGAGGTACAACTCTAGGCGGCATGTCTTAGGCTAAGGCGAGCAAGCGAAAAACTACGATCGGTTATCCGAGCCTCGCATTTTGACCCTTCGTGAACCAGGGATGATCCCGGTGGATTTATCGGATCTTATGGGGAAAGTGTACAAACTCTGCAAAGTGTAAAACTATTCGAATAGCCGTGTCCGCGGTTATGGACGGTTAGAAAGGTTGTTGCTTAGCCTGAAGAGGTTTGGTTTATAAAAGTGTTTTTTAAAGGGTTTCGAAAAGAATGCTAGTGGGACTAGTGGAAATGTACCTGAGAGGTACGGTGGAAAGTTGGGAAAGTTGTTTTGGTCATACTGAGATGGCCGGAAAGAAAAATGGGTCACCCTTACCTATTATTAGTCTTCAAATGAAAATTGTTTTCAAAAAGGTTTTTTAACAAAGATATAGAGATGTCATATTCTCGAGAGACACTATCTCTCACTCCTTGTAACCATAGAATAGTGCTTGTTCCTTGCTACTTCCATATATGCATATCCTTTACTTCTCTCTAAGGTGGTTTGCGAGTACAATTCATAATGTACTCATGGCTTTGTCCCTAGCTATTTACTTGGCCAGACTTGGTGGAGTTCGACAGATGAAGAAGGAGTTAACAACATCTATGTCAGCTAGGAACGTCTTCCCATTCAGTTGCCTATAGGGTTATGGCATGACTTGGTCCATGCGAACGCTTTCGTCTGAAGTATTTCCGCTGTGTGGTTGATGATATCCTGCCATTATGGCTCTAATGTAAGTATTGGTCATGTGACCTGTTGTAATATTTTTTATTTGGTACTGTAATGGATGTTGTATTTGATACCACTTCGGTATGTCTTCACGACACACTGATCATGGGATCGTGAATGTGTATGCATAACGGGTGTTACAGACAGCTAGTCCCGAGCCCCACAAAGCTGGTATCAGAGCCATCCTGACTGTTGGAGACTTTAGTTAGCATGGACGTTAGTTAGGAAACAAGTACTATGGAAAAAACTATTTAACGAAACAAAAATTTCTTTAACAGATGGAAACATAGGTTCTAATCTTCTTATCCCTTCAAAATTTCAAATTCTTACCTCGCTCTCTGATTTCCAAAGACTTTGAAAGCTTTTGATTCTACTTTCACACCCTCTTCTAAACCAAAGTATTGGACGATGTCCCCAACTTAGACCTGGAGACTCGAAGCTGAAGATGGATCAATAGTTCAGAAAGTCTCAAGTATCTCCGACTGCAGCTATTGAAGATTGGATGCCGACTTAGCAGTACGCGTATAAGGATAATAAGATTATGTCTTTGGTTGTCACCAAAGTCTGTCAAGGAGCTGACCTTGTTCCTCTTTGGACTTACACTTTTGCAGTAGCCAGGGATCAAGTCCTCAGTTCTCTAGACTAGTAATTTTTAGGCCAGCAACGGGAAGATCTCAACTTTGGGAGTACCTCAATAGCTACCCCTCAGAACACCTCATGCCACGGGGATGTTGAGACTAGAAGTTCTACGCAGCTTTCGCCTTCGCCGCAACATCGATGACTAAACACCAGATCCGCTTCACCACCACCTGATCCAAGGATCCATGTTGAAGTTGAGATCAGCAAGATGAAGACGTCAACATCTGTGACCAACCACAAGCCTACAGGATGGATAGGACAAACTCAATTGTTTTTATTGACCTACCCCCTGCATATCAGGCATCCCTGGGTACATAAATTACCTCGTGTGGTTGAATGGATCGTAGCGAACAAGAGGGGGGTGAATGGACGCTACACAAAGTTTTAGCCTTTTTCAGTTTTTAGTGCAACAGAAGTAAAGGTGATAGCTTTGATGCTCAAGGTGATCCTAGTATGATCCTAGACAAGTGCAACAAGTAAAGGAACCAAACAAGATAGTAAGAGTAAGGAGCAGAACAACCGGAGGGCGCGGAGACGAGGCGAGGTTTTTTTTCCCGCAGTTCCTCCCACAAAAGGGAGTACGTCTGCGTTGAGGAGGTGCTAGCCTCACACAAGAGGCTAGGCGGCCACACCACGAAGGAAGGCCTCACCTTCTTCCTCGAGAGAGCTCCACGAAGGTGCTCCCCTTCTCCACTATGGCACCGGTCGAGGCGGTGATTCCTTCACAAGGTTGGGGCGAGCTCCACAACACTAGGAGGCTCCCAACAACCTATGGGGCTAGCACAACACCAAGCTAGCCTCCATAGGTGCACTTCTTCCAAGATCCCACCATAGGAACCCTACCACCAAGATCCACTAAGGACTACCACGAATTGGTGAAATTTCTCTCGGTATAACGATAGATCGGGGTCTCCTCCACCACTCCTCAAAGTATGTGCAAGATTGATTGGGTAGGTAGGGAGATCCACTCAGTTTGAGCTCAGTAACAATGGAGGAGAGAGAGAGAAGAGCTAAAAACGAGCTGGGGAAGAAGGGGCCTTTATATAGGTCTCCTCAAATCCAACCGTTATGTGCAGTTTCTGCCTAAGCGGTAGTACCGCTTTGGTAAGCGGTACTACCGCTCTGGATTCGAAATCCCCACAGAACTTGTCCACGTGGACACATAGCGGTACTACCGCTCGAGGTACCGCAACGGTCTCCAGAGCTTACTGGATCCCAAGCGGTACCGCAACGGTACCGAAGCAGATCGCTGCCGTAACTTAAGTTACGGTACTTAAGCGGTACCTTAGGCGGTACTACCACTCAAGGTACCGTAAAGGTACCGTAACTTGTTCTGTGAGACATTTGCGTGAGAAACCTCCAGAGCGGTACTTCAGAGCGGTACCAGTAGGGTAGCGTACTACCGCTCCTGGTACCGGTAGTACCGCTTTGGCTGAAACTGCTTTTTCCTCTTTTCCTCTCCTACCTTGTTACCTCCCGACACACAAACAAAATCAGAAAACCTAAGAGCTACGCTTCAGTCTTCCGATCATAATGTGTTCAGCGAGGGCACTGTACACTTGCAAATCTATCAAAGACAATCTTTGCGCATGGTTAAATTCATTCAAGTGTTGTCATTAAACACACAAAACACGGGATATGGATCTTGCTCTTACAATCTCCCCTTTTTGGTGTTTGATGACAACACAAGAATTTGCAATAAAGCATAAGATATTATGATAAGGTTCTTGATTTGCAAAAGTAGACGGAGCTCCCCCTAGATGTGTGCATATTTAGAATATGCATTTGTATACAAATTCATCTCATATGCTTTACAATAGTATGATCAAGATTATGTGAGTAGCATGTCACTTCAGAAATTATTCTTTTTATCGTTTGCCTACTCGAGGGCGAGTAGGAACTAAGCATGGGGATGCTTGATACGTCTCCAACGTATCTATAATTTCTGATGTTTCATGCTAGTTTTATGAAAATGCCTACATGTTTTGCTCACACTTTATAATGATTTTATGCATTTTCTGGCACTAACCTATTAACGAGATGCCAAGGTGCCAGTTCCTGTTTTCTGCTGTTTTTGGTTCCAGAAAAGCTGTTCGGGCAATATTCTCGAAATTCGACGAAACAAAAGCCAAACCTCCTATTTCACCGAGACGGACCCAGAACACCGAAAGAGAGACGAAGAAGGGCCAGGGGGCCCCACACCACCTAGCGGCGCGGCCAAGGAGGGGGGGGGCGCCCAGGTATGGGGTGGGCCCCTCGGGACCCCTCCGACGCCGCCCTTTCGCCTATATAATCCCTCGCGACGCGAAAACCCTATATCAATCCATCATACTCCAGAAAGACTCCAGGGGCGCCACCGCCATCACGAAACTCCGTTTCGGGGGACAGAATCTCTGTTCCGGCACGCCGCCGGGACGGGGAAGTGCCCCCGGAAGCCTTCTCCATCGACGCCACCGCCTCCATCATGCTCCTTGAGTAGTTCCCCCATGGACTACGGGTTCTAGCAGTAGCTAGTTGGTACTCTCTCTCCCATGTACTTCAATACAATGATCTCATGAACTGCCTTACATGATTGAGATCCATCTGATGTAATCGGTGTTGTGTTTGTTGGGATCCGATGAATTGTTACATTATGATCAGTCTATCTATAAAGTTTGTGAAGTTATTGTTGCTGCAATCTTGTTGTGTTTAATGCTTGTCACTAGTGCACGAGTGGCATGATCTTATATTTGAGCTCTATAATTATTGCTTAGATTGTATCTACAAGTTGTTTGCACATGTCTATGTCCGGAACCCGAGGCCCCGGAGTGACAAAGAATCGGGATAACTGGAGGGGAAGGCTTAGATATGAGGATCACATGTTTTCACCAAGTGTTAATGCTTTGCTCCAGTGCTCTATTAAAAGGAGTACCTTAATTACCAGTAGATTCCCTTGAGGCCCGGCTGCCACCGGCTGGTAGGACAAAAGATGTTATGCAAGTTTCTCATTGCGAGCACGTATGACTATATATGGAAAACATGCCTACATGATTAATAAACTTGATGTTCTCCTCTTAATGCTATTTCAATCCTATCAATTGCCCAACTGTAATTTGTTCACCCAACACTTGTTATTGGAGAGTTACCACTAGTATAGATAGTCGGGAACCCCGGTCCATCTTTCATCATCAAATATTCACTCGGTCCTATATGTCATTAGAAGTAGTATCAACTATTTTCCGGTGCCATTACCTCCGTATTACTTGCTACTACTGCTGTGTTACTCGTTACTATTGCTCTCATATTACTGCTTGCTTTCACATCACCCCTGTTACTAGTGCTTTTCCAGTGCAACTGAATTGACAACTCAGTTGTGAAGGCTTATAAGTATTCTTTGTCTCCCCTTGTGTCGAATCAATAAATTTGGGTTTTACTTCCCTCGAAGACTGTTGCGATCCCCTATACTTGTGGGTTATCAGCCATTAGCTTGGGCTGAAGGTGAACCAGAAGTAGTTGGTGTCATAGTCGGGAAGCTCATATCCAATGCCCCTAGCAAAATCCTCCCATGTGGCCTCCATCACGTGCTCCCTATTTATCCACTTTAAAGTGCGGAAGCCACCTTCATCCTCAAGAATCAAAACGGTGGCATAGAATTGGCATATCACTTCCTTGGAGTAGTTGTGGGAGAAGGTCATCAAATGAGTAAGCCCTTGTTCTTCACATATCTCAAGAGCCTCCCCAAAGTATTCGAGGTTGGAGTTGAGCTTTTCCATGCTGATGGAGTATTGGGGGCAACAATTTAATTCCTTAGCCCCATAGACCTCATTGAAGATCCTCTCTTGGTCGGCATGATAGAAGAAAGGATTGGGGCATTGACGAGCATTCCTTGGCCAGAAATACAGATTGGCCCCTCGTACTTGCAAGAATTGGGCTTTCTTGGTCATAGACTTTTGAGGACCCTGAGCGGTCCTTTTGCCAGCTGCCGCTGTTGCATCCCTTTGACGCTTGGTAGTCCTTGTTGGCACAATCTCTTCTTGCTCATCTTCCTCTCGATGACGACGAGAAGAAGGCTTGACCTTGCCACCACGGGGCCTGAATGAACCTGTGAACAACAAAGGTTTGGGAGGGAATAGGGGATAAGTGCACAAGCCATGGAATTAAAGACCAAGGAGGACACTAACAAGCAACATTGGTGAAACTAGTCAAAGTGGTAGTACCACAACCTGACCCGGTAGTACCGCTTGCACCGGTAGTACCGCCCGTGAACGAGCGGTATTACCGCTCAAGCTCAGCACATCTAGATCGAGATTGAGGACATGGCAAAGTAGTTCATAGTGTCACACATTGTTGCTAGCTAGTATCCCCGTACATGTAGAGATTCCAAGAGGGTTTCGCCACCACAAACCCCCATCAAACCCTAGCCTATGCATCTAGGGAGTTCAACACACCCTAGAGAGAGAGATTAGGGTTCATACCGGAGGACATGGCGGAGGAGGGGATGGGGAAGCTTCTCCATGGAGGAGATTTGGCCGGGAACGGCTGGAGGAGGAGATCGGGGCCGGTCTCCTTCGAGGTCTTGAGCTTGGGGGCGCCTTTGGCTTCAGGTGGGCGGGGGTATGTGGTGATTTTGGGGAAGAACCCGACCCACCCGGTACCTTAAGTCAAAAGCGCAAGAGGTAGTACCGCTCATGTGAGCGGTAGTACCGCTTACCGGTACTTGCCCGGTAGTTCGGCGGTAGTACCGCTCTGGGGAAAACTTCTGACAGTCGTCAGGTTACTGCCCTTAAGCAGTAGTACCGGCCTCCAAAACTCAAAAACACTCAGATTTTGGTGTAGACTTGTGCTTTAGACTGAATTGGCTCAAGAGGTAGATATTGGCTTAGGATTAGATGACGGAACTGTTAAGGTACTACTCAACCAAGCTTGCAAGAATCAAAGCATGTAAATCCAAGCTTGGGTGAATCTCCCACAAAGAACATGGAGAAAAAGAAAAGGAAAAAGAAAAACAAAAGAAAAAACAAAGAAAACAAGAAGAATAAAAAAAAAGCTCCTCAAAGAGGAGGTTGATGGCCGAGGCCACCGTGTGAGAGTAAAGTGGTGTGAGGTCGCGTAGATGTATCTCGGACTCTGATACTTCTCCAACGTATCTATAATTTCTGATGTTCCATGCTTGTTTTATGACAATACTTACATGTTTTGCTTGCACTTTATAATGTTTTTATGCGTTTTCCGGAACTAACCTATTAACGAGATGCCGAAGGGCCAGTTGCTGTTTTCTGTTGTTTTTGGTTCCAGAAAGGCTGTTTGGGCAATATTCTCGGAATTCGACGAAGCGAAGACCCAACATCTTATTTTTCCCGGAACCTTCCAGAAAGTCAGAGGGGGACCAGAGGGGTGCCCTGGGGGCCCCACACGTGTGGGCGGCGCGGCCCAAGGGGGGGGGGCGCGCCCCCCTAGTGTGAGGAGGCCCTGTGGCCCCTCCGACTCCGACTCTTCGCCTATTTAAGCCGTCTCGACCTAAATCTTCGATACCGATTGAAAAAACTCCAGAAAGACTCCAGGGGCGCCGCCGCCATCGCGAAACTCCGTTTCGGGGGACAGAAGTCTCTGTTCCGGCACCCTGCCGGGACGGGGAAGTGCCCCGGAAGCCATCTCCATCGACGCCATCGCCTCCATCATGCTCCGTGAGTAGTTCCCCCATGGACTACGGGTTCTAGCCGTAGCTAGTTGGTATTCTCTCCCCCATGTACTTCAATACAATGATCTCATGAGCTGCCTTACATGATTGAGATTCATCTCGATGTAATCGGTGTTGTGTTTGTTGGGATCCGATGGATTGTTACATTATGATTAGTCTATCTATAAAGTTTGTGACGTTATTGTTGCTGCAATCTTGTTGTGTTTAATGCTTGTCACTAGGGCCTGAGTGGCATGATCTTAGATTTAAGCTCTATACTTATTGCTTAGATTGTATCTACAAGTTGTTTGCACATGTCTATGTCCGGAACCAAAGGCCCCAAAGTGACAGAAATTGGGACAACCGGAGGGAAGGCTTAGATATGAGGATCACATGTTTTCACGGAGTGTTAATGCTTTGCTCCGGTGCTCTATTAAAAGGAGTACCTTAATTTCCAGTAGATTCCCTAGAGGCCCGACTGCCACCTAGCTGGTAGGACAAAAGATGTTGTACAAGTTTCTTATTGCGAGCACGTATGACTATATATGGAAAACATGTCTACATGATTTATAATCTTGATGTTCTGTCTTAATGCTATTTCAATCCTATCAATTGCCCAACTGTAATTTGTTCACCCAACACTTGTTATTGGAGAGTTACCACTAGTGTAGATAGCTGGGAACCCCGGTCCATCTCTCATCATCATATACTCGTTCTACATGTCATTGGAAGTAGTGTCAACTATTTTCTGGTGCCATTGCCTCTGTGTTACTGTTACTGCTGTTGTGTCACTATTACTACTGCTCTCATATTACTGCTACTTTCACATCACCCCTGTTACTAGTGCTTTTCCAGGTGCAGCTGAATTGACAACTCAGTTGTTAAGGCTTATAAGTATTCTTTACCTCCCCTTGTGTCGAATCAATAAATTTGGGTTTTACTTCCCTCGAAGACTGTTGCGATCCCCTATACTTGTGGGTTATCAAGACTATTTTCTGGCGCCGTTGTCGGGGAGGCATAGCTCTACTCATAAGTTCATCTGGGGAGTACACTCTACCTCTCTCTTTGTTTTTGTTTTATTTTATTTTGTTTTGCTTAGTTTACTTTTGTCTAGTTTATTTGTGCTTAGTTTATTTCTGTCTAGTTTTATTTTGCTTAGTTTACTCTTGTCTAGTTTCTTTTTGTCTTGTTTTATTTTCCTCATATACCCAAAAATCCATAAAAATTTGAAAAACCTAAAAATTAAAAACTGCTATTATGGGAGAACCTACAACCTATTTGGAGCTTATGGAATTATATAATAATTATAGAGAATCAAGAACGGGAGAAGTTATGAGAGCTGTGATAGAAAGATTGAATACAATTGCTAAAATCTTGCTTAAACGCCATGATATAAACTGTTGCTCTCAACAGGATACTAAACATCTTAAATTTCAATGTGGCTTTAGTGAGGAATTTTTAATTAAGAACTATAATTGGAATAGCTATATTCATTTTGGGTTCGAAGAGGTAGAACAATTTGTCATATTTATGGGAGCTTCTGAGATCGAATCCTTCATTACTAAAAATTATGAAACTTGTGTTGTTTGTAAGGACCTTAAAGATTATGTCTCTTCTATCCTTAATTTTTGCATAGAAAGCTACAGTGATAATCCTTATATCATTGATTATAAAGAGAGACTCATTAATGCACAAGAATGCACTCACGATTTGCGAGGAACCGAGTGGAAGAAGAAATTAATGAACTCGAAAGCTCATTGGATGAAAAAGAGGAGGAAATTGATGAACCGGAAAGCTCATTGGATGAAAAAGAAGAGGAGAGTGATGAACAAAAGGAGGAAGAATGGATTAGCTACCCATGCCAACCTTCTAATGAGAGTAACTCTTTATCTCTTACACTATTTGATTGTCCTCCATGCTTACCAAAAAAGGATGAATGTTATGTTCCTGTGGATTCTCTTGAAATATTCCCTATGAGTAAAACTTGTGAGAATAATTATGCTACTGTTATTCATGATAATCCATGCTACTTTTATAAATCTAATGATAATGCTTTGTTTGTGCCTGATGTCGAAATGCATGGTACTAAAGAGTTTTGTTTGGCAAATTTTTATGATAAATCTCTAGATGATGGTCCTATGTTACTTGATAATATTAATTGTACTACTAATGAAAGTGGGATTGGAGAGTTCTTGACTTTATCTATGAGCCCCATATCTTTTGAGATTGATCAATCATCTTGTTACATTATTGATAAAAGTGGGTTTGAAGGTTTTAATCCCACTATTTTTGAGCTTGATAAAAATTATGTGTTTATGGATCATGAAAAACATGCTTTATGTGATAGTTATATTGTTGAGTTTATTCATGAAGCTACTGAAAATTATTATGAGAGAGGAAAATATGGTTGTAGAAATTTGCATGGTACTAAAACACCTCTCTATATGCTGAAACTTTTGAAGTTACTTTTGTTTTATCTTCTTATGCTTGTTACTTTGTTCTTCATGAATTTATTTGTGATTCCTATGCATAGGAAGTGGGTTAGACTTAAATGTGTTTTGAACTTGCTTTTTGATGCTCTCTTTTGCTTCAACTCTCATCCTTATGTGATCATCATTGAAATTGCTGAGCCCATCTTAATGGCTATAAAGAAAGCACTTCTTGGGAGATAACCCATGTTTTTATTTTGCTACTGTTTCGTTGTGTCTTGGAAGTTGTTACTACTGTAGCAAACTCTCCTTATCTTTATTTTATTGCATTGTTGTGCCAAGTAAAGTCTCTAATAGAAGGTTGATACTAGATTTGGATTTCTGCGCAGAAACAGATTTCTATCTGTCACAAATTTGAGTAGGTCACTCTGTAGGAAACCCAAAAAATTCTGCCAATTTTCATACGTGTTCCTCAGATATGTACGCAACTTTCATTAGTTTTGAGTTTTCTGATTTGAGCAACGGAAGTACCTCTTAAAAATTCGTGTTTACTGGCTGTTCTGTTTTGACAGATTCTGTCTCTGTTTTTTGCATTGTCTCTTGTGGACTTTAAGTGAGGCTTTCTAGACGTGGAGAGCTGTAGCTAATATTTTATTGAGTTCTTGCAATGTGTCACTACAGGGCCAAGGTGGATTAAAGTTTTTTGAGTACTAACCCCTCTAATGAAGTTTATGAGAAGTTTGGTGTGAAGGAAGTTTTCAAGGGTCAAGAGAGGAGGATGATATATGATCAAGAAGAGTGAAAAGTCTAAGCTTGGGGATGCCCCGTGGTTCATCCCTGCATATTTCAAGAAGACTCAAGCGTCTAAGCTTGGGGATGCCCAAGGCATCCCCTTCTTCATCAACTTATCAAGTTTCTTCTATTGAACTATATTTTTATTCGGTCACATCGTATGTGCTTCACTTGGAGCGTCTGTTTGTTTTTATTTTTGTTTATGTTTGAATAAATTCGGATCCTAGCAATCCTTGTTTGGGAGAGAGACATGCTCCGCTTTTTCATATGAACACTTGTGTTCTTCGTTTTACTTTTAATGTTCAATGACAAAAGTTGGAAGCTATTGCACTTATTGATATTTGGTTGGAAACAGAAAATGCCTCATATTGTCTTGGATAATTTGATACTTGGCAATTGTTTTGAGCTCTCAAGTAGATCATGATTAAGCTCTTGCATCATGTAGTTTAAACCTATTAGTGGATAAATACCGTAGAGCTTGTTGAAAATTGGTTTGCATGATTGGTCTCTCTAAGGTCTAGATATTTTCTAGTAGAAGTGTTTGAGCAACAAGGAAGACAGTGTAGAGTTTTATAATGCTTGCAATATGTTCTTATGTAAGTTTTGCTGTACCGGTTCATACTTGCGTTTGCTTCAAACAACCTTGCTAGCCAAAGCCTTATACTGAGAGGAAATTCTTCTCGTGCATCCAAAACCTTGAGCCAAAACCTATGCCATGTGTGTCCACCATACCTACCTACTATGTGGTATTTTCTGCCATTCCAAGTAAATACTTCATGTGCTACCTTTAAACAATTCAAAACTTTATTATCTCTTATTTGTGTCAATGTTTTATAGCTCATGAGGAAGTATGTGGTATTTTATCTTTCAATCTTGTTGGGAAGCTTTCACCAATGGACTAGTGGCTTCATCCGCTTATCCAATAATTTTGCAAAAAGAGCTGGCGCGGGGTTCCCAACCCCAATTAATTAACTTTCATTAATAATTCTCTTCACGTGTTTTGCCACTGATTCATCGGTAAGCAACTTAATTTTGCAAATAGACACTCCTTCATGGTATGTGAATGTTGGAAGGCACCTGAGGATTCGGTTAGCCATGGCTTGTGTAAGCAAAAGGTTGGGAGGAGTGTCAACCATAAATAAAACTAAAATACATGTGTAAACAAAAGAGAAGAGGGATGATCTACCTTGCTGGTAGAGATAACGTCCTTCATGGGAGCCGCTCTTTGAAAGTCTCGTTTGATAAGGGGGTTAGAGTGCCCACTACCATTCGTTGACAACAACAAACACCTCTCAAAACTTTACTTTTATGCTCTCTATATGATTTCAAAACTTAAAAAGCTCTAGCACATGATTTAATCCCTGCTTCCCTCTGCGAAGGGCCTTTCTTTTACTTTATGTTGAGTCAGTTTACCTACTTCCTTCCATCTTAGAAGCAAACACTTGTGTCAACTGTGCATTGATTCTTACATATTTGCTTACTTGCACTCATCATATTACTTTGTGTTGACAATTATCCATGAGATATGCATGTTGAAAGTTGAAAGCAATTGCTGAAACTTAAATCTTCCTCTGTGTTGCTTCAATGCCTTTACTTTGAATTTATTGCTTTATGAGTTAACTCTTATGCGAGACTTTTGATGCTTGTCTTGAAAGTACTATTCATGAAAAGTTTTGCTATGTGTTATCTATTTGTTAGCAACTATAGATTATTGCCTTGAGTCACTGCATTCATCTCATATGCTTTATAATAGTATGATCAAGGTTATGTAAGTAGCATGTCACTACAGAAATTACTCTTTTTATCGTTTACCTACTCGAGGGCGAGCAGGAACTAAGCTTGGGGATGCTTGATACGTCTCCAACGTATCTACAATTTCTGATGTTCCATGCTAGTTTTATGACAATACTTACATGTTTTGCTTGCACTTTATAATGTTTTTATGCGTTTTCCGGAACTAACCTATTAACGAGATGCCGAAGGGCCGGTTCGTTGTTTTCGTTGTTTTTGGTTCCGGAAAGGCTGTTCGGGCAATATTCTCGGAATTCGACGAAACGAAGACCCAACATCTTATTTTTCCCGGAACCTTCCGGAAAGTCGAGAGGGGACCAGAGGGGTGCCCTGGGGGCCCCACACGTGTGGGCGGCGCGGCCCAAGGGGGGGCGCGCCCCCTTAGTGTGAGGAGGCCCCGTGGCCCCTCCGACTCCGACTCTTCGCCTATTTAAGCCGTCTCGACCTAAATCTTCGATACCGATTGAAAAAACTCCAGAAAGACTCCAGGGGCGTCGCCGCCATCGCGAAACTCCGTTTCGGGGGACAGAAGTCTCTGTTCCGGCACCCTGCCGGGACGGGGAAGTGCCCCCGGAAGCCATCTCCATCAACGCCATCGCCTCCATCATGCTCCGTGAGTAGTTCCCCCATGGACTACGGGTTCTAGCTGTAGCTAGTTGGTATTCTCTCCCCCATGTATTTCAATACAATGATCTCATGAGCTGCCTTACATGATTGAGATTCATCTGATGTAATCGGTGTTGTGTTTGTTGGGATCCGATGGATTGTTACATTGTGATTAGTCTATCTATAAAGTTTGTGAAGTTATTGTTGCTGCAATCTTGTTGTGTTTAATGCTTGTCACTAGGGCCCGAGTGGCATGATCTTAGATTTAAGCTCTATACTTATTGCTTATATTGTATCTACAAGTTGTTTGCACATGTCTATGTCCGGAACCAAAGGCCCCAAAGTGACAGAAATTGGGACAACTGGAGGGGAAGGCTTAGATATGAGGATCCCATGTTTTCACGGAGTGTTAATGCTTTGCTCCGGTGCTCTATTAAAAGGAGTACCTTAATTTCCGATAGATTCCCTAGAGGCCCAGCTGCCACTAGGCTGGTAGGACAAAAGATGTTGTACAAGTTTCTCATTGCGAGCATGTATGACTATATATGGAAAACATGCCTACATGATTAATAATCTTGATGTTCTGTCTTAATGCTATTTCAATCCTATCAATTGCCCAACTGTAATTTGTTCACCCAACACATGTTATTGGAGAGTTACCACTAGTGTAGATAGCTGGGAACCCCGGTCCATCTCTCATCATCATATACTCGTTCTACATGTCATTGGAAGTAGTGTCAACTATTTTCTGGTGCCATTGCCTACGTATTACTTATTCATTGCTTGCTTGTGTTACTATTACTATCGCTCTCATATTACTGCTACTTTCACATCACCCCTGTTACTAGTGCTTTTCCAGGTGCAGCTGAATTGACAACTCAGTTGTTAAGGCTTATAAGTATTCTTTACCTCCCCTTGTGTCGAAACAATAAATTTGGGTTTTACTTCCCTCGAAGACTGTTGCGATCCCCTATACTTGTGGGTTATCAGACTCACAGCCACAACTCAACATGAAGCTCATTAGTCACTTAGTTGACAAATAGAGAATGTTTTGGGTTTCTTTATGCATTATGGGGGGAGGGATAGCTCAATAAGTTTAAACCGCACTCCCCCTATGTTCATGCGTGCTTTCCATCTAGACATGTAGCACGAATGTGATATGAATGTCCACTCTCGATGCAATGTCCGGATGAATCGCACAAAGGGAGAGAAGCAAACCTTATCGTTGACCGGTAGAGCATGAGATCATTTCCTTGTTGGTCTCATCAAAGAAGTGTTCACACTTGAGGTACTTTGCGGTTTCCATACCGTTGACCCCTTACATATCTTGCCCTTGAGTATGTCTTGACATACTTTGCTTGAGATATGAAAAGGTCTAGACGCTTTTGCACACCGGCGAGAATAGACCATAGGGATAGATTCTTGTTGGGTCCTTTGATCTTCATTAAGGTTTAGGTCCTCGCCTTGACCCTCATTGTTGTTGATGCCAAACTTGAGGTTGTGTAAGAGGTGATCTTTTCTTGGTTGTTCAACGGAAGAAGCTTGGCCTTGTGGTGTAGATGGCTCCACATAGGTGGAACTTCGTACTTCCCCAGCACTCGTAGAAGGTAGCTTTTGAGGTCGGGAAGTGCCAACACCCATCCTTCCTACGGTAACCGGGGGAATTGCATCTCCTTTCTCACAAGAAGCACTTCGCCCATCCAAAGAACTATCATCTTCATCAAAAGTCTCATCACACAATTCCACAAACCACACAATAGACTCATACTCCATCATCATGTTTGAGTGTCTTCAACTAAGGTTTGTCTCCCTCTTCCGGCAACCCCATGATGTTAGGGTAAGAATATGGCTAGGAGTATATGACGGATTCCTTCTTTGCCAATGAAGACATCTAAGATATTGAACTCGAACTCCATTCCATTGTTGCTCCTTCTTGTGAGGATCACGGTGTAGAACTTGCATTGAACTTTTTTGGCAAACTTCATCATGGTTTCATTTCCTTCAACGCAATTCCTACAAAACACGATCTCTACACAAGGAAGCATTTTCTATTAGTCCGAGACCGTGGCCTCTTGAAGAGACTAGCTCCACAAGAGAGCCACCTGTCGCCGTGGTGAACAGACAGATACCATGGGATGGCTTGAGTTGGGGCCGAATGTGCGCTAGAGGATTCGGGGGAGGGTTTTGGTAACACAGGGATGAACTTCGGATGGATTTCCGGTATCTTTACTGATGAACTTGGCCTTGGCCAGAGGTTGAAGAAGAACAACACAAGCACTATTTCTACTTGGGATCTTGATGTCTACGTTCCCCCTCCTTTCCTGTAGACAGTGTTGGGCCTCCAAGAGTAGAGGTTTGTAGAACAGCAGCAAGTTTCCCTTAAGTGGATACCCAAGGTTTATCGAACTCAGGGAGGAAGAGGTCAAAGATATCCCTCTCATGCAACCCTGCAACCACAAAGCAAGAAGTCTCTTGTGTCCCCAACACACCTAATAGGTGCACTAGTTCGGCGAAGAGATAGTGAAATACGGGTGGTATAAATAAGTATGAGCAAGTAGCAACGTTGCCGGAAAAGTGCTTGGCGTGTAGTTGATGGTGGTGGTATTGCGACGAGTAGTAACGCAAGAAACGATAAACAAGCGGTAGTAACTCAGCGGTAGTAACGCAGCGGTAGTAAACAAGCGATAGTAACTCAGCGGTATTTAGGAACAAGGCCTAGGGATTACACTTTCACTAGTGGACACTCTCAACATCGATCACATAACAGAACGGATAAATGCATACTCTACACTTTTGTTGGATGACGAACACATTGCGTAGGATTACACGAACCCTCAATGCCGGAGTTAACAAGCTCCACAATAATGCTCATGTTTAAGTAACCTTTAGTGTAAGATAGATCAACACTACTAAACCAAGTACTAGCATAGCATGCACACTGTCACCTTCATGCATATGTAGGAGGAATAGATCACATCAATATTATCATAGCAATAGTTAACTCCATAATCTACAAGAGATCATGATCATAGCATAAACCAAGTACTAACACGGTGCACGCATCTGTCACCTTTGCACACATGCAGGAGGAATAGAACTACTTTAATAACTTTGCTAGAGTAGCACATAGATAGTAGTGATACAAAACTCAGATGAATCTCAATCATGTAAAGCAGCTCATGAGATCATTGTATTGAAGTACATGGAGAGAGGTTAACCACATAGCTACCGGTACAGCCCCGAGCCTCGATGGAGAACTACTCCCTCCTCATGGGAGCAGCAGCGGTGATGAAGATGGCGGTGGAGATGGCAGCGGTGTCGATGGAGAAGCCTTCCGGGGCACTTCCCCGCTCCGGCAGGCGTGCCGGAACAGAGATCCTGTCCCCCGGATCTTGGCTTCGCGCTGGCGGCGGCTCTGGCAGGTTTCTGTGGGTTTCGTCAATTGGTATCGGGTTTTCTGATCCAGGGGCTTTATATAGGCGAAGAGGCGGCGCGGGAGGGCTGACAGGGGGGCCACACCATAGGGCGGCGCGGCCCCCCCTCTGGCCGCGCCAGCCTAGGGTTTGGTGGCCCTGTGGCCCCCCTCTGGTCCTTCCCGGGTGTTCTGGATGCTTCCGATGAAAATAGGAACTTTGGCGTTGATTTCGTCCGATTCCGAGAATATTTCGTTACTAGGATTTCTGAAACCAAAAACAGCAGAAAACGAGGAACCGGCACTTCGGCATCTTGTTAATAGGTTAGTTCCAGTAAAATGCACGAATATGATATAAAGTGTGCATAAAACATGTAGATAACATCAATAATGTAGCATGGAACACAAGAAATTATCGATACGTTGGAGACGTATCGGCATCCCCAAGCTTAGTTCCGCTCGTCCCGAGCAGGTAAAACGATAACAAAGATAATTTCGGAGTGACATGCCATCATAAACTTGATCATACTATTTGTACAAGCATATGTAGAGAATGCAGCGATCAAAACAATGGTAATGACATGAGTAAACAACTGAATCATATAGCAAAGACTTTTCATGAATAGCACTTCAAGACAAGCATCAATAAGTCTTGCATAAGAGTTAACTCATAAAGCAATAATTCAAAGTAAAGGCATTGAAGCAACACAAAAGAAGATTAAGTTTCAGCGGTTGCTTTCAACTTATAACATGTATATCTCATGGATAATTGTCAATGCAAAGCAATATAGCAAATGCAATATGCAAATATGTAAGAATCAATGCACAGTTCACACAAGTGTTTGCTTCTTGAGGTGGAGAGAGATAGGTGAACTGACTCAACATTGAAAGTAAAAGAATGGTCCTTCAAAGAGGAAAGCATCGATTGCTATATTTGTGCTAGAGCTTTGATTTTGAAAACATATAGAGAGCATAAAAATAAAGTTTTGAGAGGTGTATGTTGTTGTCAACGAATGGTAGCGGGTACTCTAACCCCTTGCCGGACAAACCTTCAAAGAGCGGCTCCCATTTTATTTTATTTTTGGGTGGCACTCCTTCCAACCTTTCTTTCACAAACCATGGCTAACCGAATCCTCGGGTGCCCGCCAACAATCTCATACCATGAAGGAGTACCTTTTATTTTAGTTTTATTATGATGACACTCCTCCCAACCTTTGCTTACACAAGCCATGGCTAACCGAATCCTTCGGGTGCCGTCCAACAATCACATACCATGGAGGAGTGTCTATTTTTAGTTTGTTAATTTGGGACTGGGAATCCCATTGCCAGCTCTTTTTGCAAAATTATTGGATAAGCGGATGAAGCCACTAGTCCATTGGTGAAAGTTGCCCAACAAGATTGAAAGATAAACACCACATACTTCCTCATGAGCTATAAAACATTGACACAAATAAGAGGTAATAAATTTTGAATTGTTTAAAGGTAGCACTCAAGCAATTTACTTTGGAATGGCGGAGAAATACCATGTAGTAGGTAGGTATGGTGGACACAAATGGCATAGTGTTGGCTCAAGTATTTGGATGCATGAGAAGTATTCCCTCTCGATACAAGGTTTAGGCTAGCAAGGTTGTTTGAGGCAAACACAAGGATGAACTAGTACAGCAAAACTCACATAAAAGACATATTACAAGTATTATAAGACTATACATCGTCTTCCTTGTTGTTCAAACACTTTACTAGAAATTATCTAGACCTTAGAGAGACCAATTATGCAAACCAAATTTTAGCATGCTCTATGTATTCTTCACTAATAGGTGCAAAGTATATGATGCAAGAGCTTAAACATGAGCACAACAATTGCCAAGTATCACATTACCCAAGACATTTATAGCAATTACTACATGTATCATTTTCCAATTCCAACCATATAACAATTTAACGAAGAGGAAACTTCGCCATGAATATTATGAGCTAAGAACACATGTGTTCATACGAACCAGCGGAGCGTGTCTCTCTCCCACACAAGCATGATGTAATCCAATTTATTCAAACACAAACAAAAACAAAAGCAAACAGACGCTCCAAGTAAAAGCACATAAGATGTGATGGAATAAAAATATAGTTTCAGGGGAGGAACCTGATAATTTGTTGATGAAGAAGGGGATGCCTTGGGCATCCCCAAGCTTAGACGCTTGAGTCTTATTGATATATGCAGGGGTGAACCACCGGGTGCATCCCCAAGCTTAGAGCTTTCACTCTCCTTGATCGTAGTATATCATCCTCCTCTCTTGACCCTTGAAAACTTCCTCCACACCAAACTCGAAACAACTCATTAGAGGGTTAGTGGACAATAAAAATTAACATGTTCAGAGGTGACACAATCATTCTTAACACTTCTGGACATTGCATAAAGCTACTGGACATTAATGGATCAAAGAAATTCATCCAACATAGCAAAAGAGGCAATGCGAAATAAAAGGCAGAATCTGTCAAAACAGAACAGTCCGTAAAGATGGATTTTATTAGGCCACCAGACTTGCTCAAATGAAAATGCTCAAATTGAATGAAAGTTGCGTACATATCTGAGGATCATGCTCGTAAATTGGCATAATTTTCTGAGCTTCCTGCAGGGCAGTGGGCTCAGATTCGTGACAGCAAAGAAATCTGGAACTGCGCAGTAATCCAAATCTAGTACTTACTTTTCTATCAACGGCTTAACTTGGCACAACAAAACTCAAAACTAAGATAAGGAGAGGTTGCTACAGTAGTAAACAACTTCCAAGACACAAAATAAAAACAAAGTACTGTAGCAAAATAACACATGGGTTATCTCCCAAGAAGTTCTTTTCTTTATAGCCATTAAGATGGGCTCAGCAGTTTTAATGATGCACTCGCAAGAAATAGTATTTGAAGCAAAAGAGAGCATCAAGAGGCAAATTCAAAACACATTTAAGTCTAACATGCTTCCTATGCATAGGAGTCTTGTAAATAAACAAGTTCATGAAGAGCAAAGTAACAAGCATAGGAAGATAAAACAAGTGTAGCATCAAAAATTTCAGCACATAGAGAGGTGTTTTAGTAACATGAAAATTCCTACAACCATATTTTCCTCTCTCATAATAACTTTCAGTAGCATCATGAGCAAACTCAACAATATAACTATCACATAAAGCATTCTTATCATGAGTCTCATGAATAAAATTATTACTCTCCACATAAGCATAATCAATTTTATTAGTTGTAGTGGGAGCAAATTCAACAAAGTAGCTATCATTATTATTCTCATCAAGTGTAGGAGGCATAGTATAATCACAACAAAATTTACTCTCCATAGTAGGTGGCACCAAGATACCACTATCATTATAATCATCATAAATAGGAGGCAAAGTATCATCAAAGAAAATTTTCTCCTCAATGCTTGGGGGACTAAAAATATCATGCAAACCAGCTTCCCCAAGCTTAGAACTTTCTATATCATTATCAACAATGGTGTTCAAAGCGTTCATACTAATATCACTACTAGCATGCAAATAAGATTTCATAGGTTTTTTAAGTTTCGCATCAAACAATCCATGTTTTAAATCAGGAAATAGAATAAGAAGCTCACTCTTGTACATTATGCCAAACTAGTGTAAACAAGAAACAACAAGATGCAATTGCAGGATCTAAAGGAAATAGCTTCGAGCACACACACAACGGCGCCGGAAAAATACTTTACCCGAGACCGTAGTATGAGAGCCTTTTACCTTTCCTCCCCGGCAACGGCGCCGTAAAAGTGCTTGATGTCTACGTTCCCCTCCTTTCCCGTAGACAGTGTTGGGCCTCCAAGAGTAGAGGTTTGTAGAACAGCAGCAAGTTTCCCTTAAGTGGATACCCAAGGTTTATCGAACTCGGGGAGGAAGAGGTCAAAGATATCCCTCTCATGCAACCCCGCAACCACAAAGCAAGAAGTCTCTTGTGTCCCCAACACACCTAATAGGTGCACTAGTTCGGCGAAGAGATAGTGAAATACAGGTGGTATAAATAAGTATGAGCAGTAGCAACGGTGCCGTAAAAGTGCTTGGCGTGTAGTTGATGGTGGTGGTATTGCAGCGAGTAGTAACGCAAGAAAACAATGAACAAGCGGTAGTAACTCAGCAGTAGTAACGCAGCAGTAGTAAACAAGCGGTAGTAACTCAGCAGTATTTAGGAACAAGGCCTAGGGATTACACTTTCACTAGTGGACACTCTCAACATCGATCACATAACGAGCACGTATAAATGCATACTCTACACTTTTGTTGGATGACGAACACATTGCGTAGGATTACACGAACCCTCAATGCCGGAGTTAACAAGCTCCACAATAATGCTCATGTTTAAGTAACCTTTAGTGTAAGATAGATCAACACTACTAAACCAAGTACTAGCATAGCATGCACCCTGTCACCTTCATGCATATGTAGGAGGAATAGATCACATCAATATTATCATAGCAATAGTTAACTCCATAATCTACAAGAGATCATGATCATAGCATAAACCAAGTACTAACACGGTGCACGCACTGTCACCTTTGCACACATGCAGGAGGAATAGAACTACTTTAATAACTTTGCTAGAGTAGCACATAGATAGTAGTGATACAAAACTCAGATGAATCTCAATCATGTAAAGCAGCTCATGAGATCATTGTATTGAAGTACATGGAGAGAGGTTAACCACATAGCTACCGGTACAGCCCCGAGCCTCGATGGAGAACTACTCCCTCCTCATGGGAGCAGCAGCGGTGATGAAGATGGCGGTGGAGATGGCAGCGGTGTCGATGGAGAAGCCTTCCGGGGCACTTCCCCGCTCCGGCAGGCGTGCCGAACAGAGATCCTGTCCCCCGCATCTTGGCTTCGCGATGGCGGCGGCTCGCGGCAGGTTTCGTGGGTTTCGTCAATTGGTATCGGGTTTTCCGATCCAGGGGCTTTATATAGGCGAAGAGGCGGCGCAGAGGGCCGACAGGGGGGCCACACCATAGGCGGCGCGGCCCCCTCCGGCCGCGCCAGCCTAGGGTTTGGTGGCCCCGTGGCCCCCTCCGGTCCTTCCCGGTGTTCTGGATGCTTCCGATGAAAATAGGAACTTTGGCGTTGATTTCGTCCGATTCCGAGAATATTTCGTTACTAGGATTTCTGAAACCAAAAACAGCAGAAAACAGCAACTGGCACTTCGGCATCTTGTTAATAGGTTAGTTCCAGAAAATGCACGAATATGATATAAAGTGTGCATAAAACATGTAGATAACATCAATAATGTAGCATGGAACACAAGAAATTATCGATACGTTGGAGACGTATCAGATCTCTCTATTCCATACTCGGATTAGGTTACAGGCTCTCAGTTCTCAAGTACCCGCGCAAGGGTGTGCTCCCTCTCCTTATATAGGGGAGAGGGTGGCTTACAGGGGAAGAAACCCTAATGGCATCTTTGACTGGACAAACTACTTTACAAAGCCTCTTTGGCAGCAGGTGACGCCGGTAGACCTTTAATCAGGAACGGTGACATCCTCCGGTACCTTTTACGTCATCTTCTGCTTTGGCCTCAGAGCTTCGATTAAAGCTGAAGTGCTTCGCTCATCCTCGTCCTCTAGCTCTGGAGAGAATCTTTGACCAGCTTGCCGACGTGCTACAGTGTAGCCCGTACCGGTACTCCGGTACCTTCTTAGCCTGTTTCGGTATACCCCTTCTGGGATACCGGCACAGTTTCTCCTTAGCAGGAACTTAACTTCCTTAACCGGAATAACCTTTAAACCGGTACCTTTACAGCTTAAGCAAGGCTAGTTTGGCATGCCTTTGGCATACCGGGGGTCATCCCCCCAACATTAGTCCCCGAAGCTGGTATAGTCCGACGGATCCTATCCGACGGACCATGCCAGGTTCCCACTTCTCAACGTACCGGTTTAAACCTTCTGGCAACCAATTCAAAACCTTCCGGCATCTCTGCCGAACCCACCTCACCATACCGATCTTTTCCGGTAGCTTTGTCATTAAACTCTCCTCGGCGAAGTCGAGAACATCTCGGAAACAGCGCATGTCAGAGACATGCGCACTGTTTATGACGCGCCAGTGTCAGGGGTCACTTCCCTTCGACTTCAGCGCTCGCATTTAATGTGCCATACCGGATCCTTACCGCCGTTCCGGATCCGTGTGGCCTCCCTGTGGCACCTTATTTCTTGTGCGTGTAGCTCTGCGCCACGTGGCAGCCCAAGAGGCGAAGCATCGCGGGCCTTGCGGTTTCCGGCCCACGACCCCTTCCCTATTTAAGGGCGCGGCAGTTCCCCTTCATCTTCTTTCCCGCATTCACAACCCCTTGAGCATACAGAGCCGTTGCCATTAGCGCTCCTCTCGCCGTCGCTCGCCGCCAGGGCTTCGCTCTCCGACGAACCTCCGAAGAAGCTCCGCAGAGATTCACCGAAACTTCTTCGCCTCCTCCGCTCAGAGCTCCGCGCTGTAACCCTTTCTTCTCCTTCTCCATCCACCGCCCTTAGTCGCTAGCTCGCTGAGCCCCTGCGGACCGTCGTCTTCACCGTTCACCGCCGCCCTCAGGTTAGTCTCGCGGACACACTATCTTTCTCCCTCTTCACCGCATTACTTTTGGGCCGGTAGTATATTTACTTCTTTTATTTTGCTTTTTCTCTTACTCGTAGATTTTCGCGAGAGGCTAGGTTCGGGGAAATCAGTTTGTAGGTAGATCTCTGTATTTCAGGCAAGTATGTCTTCCAAGGAATACATTACGGAGTCCTCTTCTAGCAGCCATCATACCAAGACCCCCATCACTTCTTCCGGGGAGGAAATCTCGGCTGACCAAGCTTCCGACGGGCTTGAGGCGGAGCTCGCCCAGACTGAGGATGATACCGGTAGCTGCGCTCAGGCTTCCGGTAACTCCGGAAAAGAAGCCGGCAGTTCAAGGTGAGGCGCTGCTGCGCAATCTTCCACGATTGATCTCGACTCTTACACGCGCATGGCCTGGATGGGTTCCGACGTGACCCATGAGGAGATCGATTGGCTCTACCGCTCCCGGAGGATACCGGAAGAGGTTTGGTGCCGCGTCCCCGACAACGAGCGCCAGCCCGAGCCTCAGCCGGGTGAACATGTCGTCTTTTCCGCTCATTTTGAGCGCGGACTAGGCCTTCCGGCATTGGATTTCTTCCGGCGCTTTCTCGATTTCTATGAGCTTAAGCCCCATCATCTTCCGGGAAATTCCATCTTTTATCTCTCTTCCTTCGCTACTTTCATGGAGGGATACGTCGGTATGACCCCCTCCGTAGATAATTTTTCCTTTTTCTACTATCTGCGGAAGAACTCCATCCAGGATACGAAACTTCCGCACCCCAAACCGTTTGTCCGGTGCGGGGGCTGCATTCTCTCGCCCCGCCAAGGGAGCTCCTTCTACAAACTCTCCGGATTGGAGTCTCGTCGAGACTCGGCGAAGTCCTTCTTCTATGTCCGGAACGGTGGCCTGGAAGACTTCATCAATCTTCCGGAATATGTTCCCGGGCCACCCAGCATGAAGAACTGGCTCCACCATCCTAAGGATGATAAGGAGTCCGTACGGATCGGCCTATTCGTCGAGAAGAACAAGGAAGAGACCAACCTCTCCGCGGATGATCTGGTCACCGCCTTCCTCTCGCGCCGGGTGCTGCCCCATCAGCGGCGCGCCCACAAGATCTGCCAGATGTCGGGCTGGATGGATCCGACCCGGATAACCACTCACCAGCTGAGCGCCTCTGACTTGGTCCTTAAGGCCAAGCAGATTTGTCAAAATACTTTGAGGCCCAGCGGAAAGTATGGGTTGGCTCCTTATAGCCGCAGCAGCCCTCCTCCGCGCCAAGTAAGATCTCGGGATCTCCGGAAGATTTTGTACCGGAGTACCTGTAACTTCTCTTTTTTCATACTGATTTGTTTCTTTTGTGTCGCAGAACTTCCGCCGGATCTGCCAGGAGGAGCGAGCCTCCTACGCCCCGAACCGGCGCTTCGAGGACGACTGCGACCCGGACCCTTACCTGAAGGGAAAGCATAAGATGGGCCCGACGCACACCAAGCATCCCAGTAACTTCCCAATCAACGATTCCGGTTCTGACGACGAGGTTGCTATCCTTGAGGTATTTTGTTCATCCGTCTCCTTATACACTGTTTCTCTGTAGATCTCTGCTCAGCCAGCGCAAACCCCCAGGTTATGGAGCGCGCGGTTCCCCTGTGGGACGAGGTTGGCCAGGAGTTCCTGGACAACTTAGCCTCCCGGGGGCAAAAGAACAAGGCTCCGGCCCCTGAGGCCGGCCCCAGCGAAGTTCCCCCCGCCAAGCGCTCCAAGAAGGGAGACGGCGGCAAGCCCTACAGCAGGAAGCGGTACCGGCGTCAGATGCCGGTCGCTACCGAGTAAGCTTCCGGTTCTTCTTTCCTTTTGTCTTTTGCTTATGATTTTCCTTCTCCCACTGCTTCTTCTAACTTCCTTTTTCTCTTTCTTTCTCAGGCCTGCCCTGAGCCTCACCAGGAGCGCACCGGGCATGAGGCCGAAAGCTCCGGAGGATACCGCCAGGACCTCTCCTCCTCCTCAGGCAAGTCCGGTACCTTCTGGTGCCGGCAAATCTCCAGCCTCCCCTCTGGGAGGCAACACAAGTTCGGGGCGCGCGGCCCCTAAACCTTCCGATTTCCGCGCGGAGGAGGACTTCACCTCTCCTCCAGACATTGAAGACACCAGCGCTAGCAACACCGGCACTGGTAACGAAGAGGCGGAGCGGGCAGAAACTCCGGTTCCCCCCACTCCAAAGAAGAAGAAGAAGGCCACTGCCTCCCCCTCTACAACTGTGCCGGAAAACTCCGCGCCGGCAACCTCATCACCGGCGATGGAAGCACCGGAAGCCCCTGCGCCAACTAAGGACGCAGCGCCATCTCCTCCGGCAGCTCCCACAGGCAAACCTACTACAGCCGAGCCAGCTCGCCCGGAAGGCGCCAAGCTTACCGCTCAGCAACTTGTTGCAGTGGTCACAACAGTAACTTCTCCATCTTCCGGCTCGCAGACACTAGTGCTGCACGCCGGCCGCGCCGCCGTTGCGGCCAGTGAGAAGGCCTCAGCTCATTTGGGCTGGATCACTGAGCTCAACCGCAGCGAGGTCAACTTGGGCCCGTTGCTGGAGTACGCAGAGAAGTGGAACCTTGCGGACTTATCTCCGGTTACCCCCGGCCTGGGCAAGGATAAGCTTCCGGTTGTCGACCCTTCCGGCCCGCGGAGTACGGCGCAACACCTTAGCCGGCTCAAGCGTGCCGTCAAGGAGTTTGACACCGCATGGCACGATGCCAGCGGCAATGTGGTGGTAAATTCCATACTTGAACCTCAAAGTTCTTTAACTCATGCCAGGCTTCTTAAATTCATGCCGGTTCTCAATCTCCCAGTTTATAGATATATCCTCCCAGTCCCCGAGTTTCGGGTTGAGTACGCAGTTCTAAGCGCGAAACCCACTTGAAACCAAAAAACCGGCATAGCCAGTCCCCGAGTTTCGGGTTGAGCACGTAGTTCTTAGCGCGAAACTTGTTTGAAACAAAAAGCCGGCATAGCCAGTCCCCGAGTTTCGGTTTGAGCACACAGTTCTTAGCGCGAAACGTGTTTGAACCAAAAAAACCGGCATAGCCTTACCGGAACCTTTAACTTGAATAGGCCACCCTGGACACCTGGAAGCAACTCTTCGAGGAGCTTCTGTGGCAGCACCGGTTCCTCTGTGAAGCCCACAGCAAGTGCCAAGGTTAGTTTTTCTGCTTCCGGCTTCTTTTGTACCGGTTGCTTCTTACAATCTATATTCACAAGTTCTTTGCACAACTGCCCTTCTGGAAGCCTCCTTTGAGGACCTCTCCACCCAGCTCTCTGCGCTCAAAGGTACAACTTTCTTGCTTGCTTGTTGCCCCTCTTGAATCTACCGGTTTCTTTTTGTTAACCGTTTATTCTTCCGGATTACAGCTGAAAAGGAGCAGCTTGTCCTCAAGCACCGTAAGGCCCTGGACGCTCAGGAGAACATCTCCGATGAGCTGAAGGACAAGCTCGTGCAAGCTGAACTCCGGCACTCGCGGGAGCTGAAGGATGCTCAGGCAGCTGCCGAGGCCAAGCTGGACGAGTCGCTGAAGGACTTCTCCGACGCCAGCGCACAGCTGCGGAAGGAGCTGGAGGAGGAGTCCCGGCTGCTGAAATAGGCGCGGGATCAGAATGCCCTTCTCACGTCGGATCAGGCTGAGTTTGACCGGTTGGTCATTCAGGCCGACGCGCTGGCCCTCAGTAAGTTTTTTTTTCCTCTTTTTGCTTATAAGCTTATAGCTTCCGGTAGTATGTCCTTATACCGGTTCCTTTTTTCTTTTTCTTCTTTTTCCTTTCAGAGCTTTTCCCAGATTCCTAGCCACATTCGCACAAGAGGGCGACAGAGCTCAGGGCTGAACACGCTGTGAGCAACCCGGATGCCCCCTGGAACGCCTACGACCATCTTGTTGCACTGGCCGCTCGGATTTCCCACATGAGGGCTATGGACCGGCATCTGGTCGATCTGCCGGATGTGGCCATGCAAATCTTCTGGGTCCTGTGGCCCGGGGAAGCGGTACCGGCGAATCTGACGCTCCTCTCCGATCGCTTGAAAGACGCCGGCAGAAGGTTCCGCGAGTGGAAATGCTCATCGGCCCGTGCCGGAGCTAACGCAACGCTTCACGTTGCCTGCTCCTGGTACGAGGAACTGGACCTCGACGCCCTGCATAGCTTGCGCGGCAAGGCTCCTACCGACACAGATCCTGCCTTAACCGCCAAGCGCCAGGACCGCGTGTACCGGGTCGCCCAATTTGCCAGCACCAGCACCTTTATCCCTCCTCATGCCGACATCAGGGACGAAGTCACCGACGACGAGGAAGGAGAAGGTGCTAGCGGCGATGAGGACGAGGATGCTGAAGAAGGCGATGCCCCTCTAGAGCTAGCTCCGGAAGCGCCTGATGCTGGCCCCCAGCCTCCTGTTGCCTAAATATTCTCCCTATCTGTTTGTCACACCTGTTGGTCTGAAACAATGCCCGTTAAATTCTACCCCGGTATGCCGGGGTGTTTGATGTAAGATAATACTCTGAAGTCCTTCTGGTTGTGCTACATTTTATTATGTCGGTATCTTATATTATATACCGGTAACTTATTAAGTTATGTTTGTATGCTACCTTAGCAATTTGCCTTATCGTTGGCTTTGATCTTGCACAGTGAAGATTCCAGAACTGTTTCCGCATCCAATTTGATGCACACTTGGTTCTTTTGCTTTGGCTCTGCCTACCTCTCTGGGTTTTTTGGCGTATGAGTCACAAAGTTCTTTTGCCAAGCAAGCACTTTCTTGAACTTAGAAATAACTCGAAATTTTTCACAAAAAAACCGGTATAACCGGGGTTAGTCAAGTTTTCTTCGGATTGTTTGTTCTCAACCTCTCTTTGCATGTTTCACGTGCTTGGGTCCTACCGGTTTATCTTGCTTGCCATGAAGCCGTGTTTCGGACAACAGCAAAGTCGAAGACTCCGGTAGGTTTAGCACGTTACTAAACCGGAAAAAGAAATTGTCCAACAATCAAACCGGTATACTGAAAAAATAAACACATTGCATGCAATTCCGGTAGAGGCAGTCCCCGAGATTCATTCGAGGTGCCGGCATCTTTTATTCATAGCAAATAAGGTACAAAAAAGGAACTCCTTACAGCACATCTTCAGGAATAGAAAGGACGTAGCAAGGCTATGTTCCATGGGCGCTTGTAATGTCCCAGGTTTAGAGACGATCGAGGGGTAGACTTTAGAAAGGGATGTGCATTGCATCGTAAATTCTGGGGAAAATTTCGCGCTTTTAAAACAAAACTGCATCGAAGGGGGACAGGTTTCTCTCTCGACATCTTACAGGGTTAGGGTTTCGAGAGTGCGACAAACTTGTTCCTACTCAACTACATTAGGGTTTTGAGAAGAGAGAAGAGATATTGCATCACAAACTTAAGTTGCATGATTGAATTCAAATTTAAGTTGCATGATTGAATTCAAACCAAAGTTGAATTTGAATTTCAAATTCAAACATTAAATTGATATCTCACAATTCAAACTTGAGATAATGCAATAAACAATTATAAGTAATCAAGAATATAAATAGTACAACAATTATATAAAGCTCATTAAGGAAAATTGGAGCTTTATTGATAATCACACATGATACATTGTCAATTACAATATTCAGAATAGAAATATGAAATATTACAACACATTACACAAATTGGAAAAATAGAAAATGAAAATAAAAGAAAAGTACAAGGTAAGATTCTATCCTAAATACTACAAGGTAATCTTCATTTGATCTTGGACTTGATGATCTTCATGTCCATTTGGATCATCACCTTGTTCCCTGCATTCACACAAATAAAGACCAAATACAAGTGTTATGCCAAGTGGCATTGCCACTTGGCAGGTTAGCAAGAAAATGAGAAGTGAGAGGATATTCTCAAGATCTGCCGAGCTGATCCTCTCAAAACCCAAGTGCAAAGTATCTAGTATACACACACACACGGCCTGCTCACAAGGCTGTGTGCATGCAGCACACACACACAGCACAGAGAGGAGTCACCAACACATGCCAGGCAGTGCTGTCGACCAGAGAAGCAAGGGCCAGGCATATAAAAACTTTTCACAGCCAAAACCCTAGCCATTAGCATCGACACAAGCTTCAGGGTAAGAACTAGCAAGAACAGCTCAAGAACACCAAGAACGAGGTGAACAGACGAGAGCTGTCTCACCTATTCCCCAATCACCAGAAATTAATCAAGCATCACCAGCAAGCCAGGAGGAGCAGGGCAAGTTCATAAATCCAAACCAGAAGAAATCCTCTACACCAACAACCTTTCTAGGAGCTGGAGTGAGGTATACACAGATAATCATGAGCAAGCCACAGTTTTTCTCATATCATAAGCACATGCATACATCACAGCAACAGAAAAGGGTAGAAACCCTGTTTGTGTCATCATCTGGCTGTCTAGCCATTTGGTGCAAGCAAACATAGGGAAAGCCAGGAGGAAAACCAACCCGGGGAACATTGGTTATGCCAAACCGATGGCATAATCAAAGAAATCCAACAAGGGAAGATCCTATCTAGCTAGCCAGATTCACCTAGCACCTATGACCACTACACCATCAGACTGATAGACTATCAAGTGTCTATTCATGTTTGTCAACATCAAAAACATCTGGCAACCAAATCTGGTCAAGCCGGAGAGAATCCATCCATACACATCAAGCCAACATGGGGTGGGAGCTTCACGAACGGCAAATACTTGCCGTTGAGGCCACCTCAACCACAAGACTAGCCAACCAAGCCACCCATCATCACCCAGAAGGTTCAGAGTGAGCTAGGGTACCCAACCAGTGGTTGGCATCCCTCTAGCTCAAGTTATTGAGTCATAAGATCATTACTGCTACACAGTTCACATCACTTATCCATCTAATAGAGCAGGGAAATACAGATAAATGAAACAGACAAGTAATCAAAGCACCAACATCTTGCCAGTGATCCAAGGGATCACTGCAAGCATCAGTTGATGCTTGAGCAAGCATCAACACACACAAACACATGTATGTGTGTCACACAGACACAAGGATAAGCATCAGAAAGGCACGAGCGGTAGGATGGTAAGCAATCAACATGCACACGATGATCACTGGATCATCAGAGCTTGCCAAATTATGCAAGTGCTTGTCAGAGACAAGTCTGGCATCAATTCATGAACTACATAAATGAAATAGCCACAATTAAGCAATAGTTGCATCACAGATAATCATCTAAACAATTCTGTAACTGTATCCAGTAACACATTATCAAGAGGGGGAAACTATCTAGCCAACCATCATGCTCAGTTGAGCATTCTCATGAATTAGAACACAATGAACCAGCCAAGAGGCACTGGCACTTGCAAATATGCAAGAATTGCACACTGTAATCAAGCCGGGGAATCTTACATGAATACACTTGAATTCTAGCAAGCATAGCAACCGAGAATAGAGGCACGGAGCAGGAATTTAGTAAGAATAGCAAGCACCGGCATGGCACTGGGTAACAATGGCCAAGGCCGGCAGGACCGATAGCAAGAATAGCAGCAGTAGCACACGCGCATCCACAGAAAGCACAAGCAGAAGAGCACATAGAGGTAGAGCAGCAGCACAAGCAACGGCCATGGCCAATAGAGCACGGCACAGCATATGCACAAGGAAAAGCAGGCCAATGGCCAGAGCTAGACTAGAAAGAAAGGAGAAGAGGAAGAACAGGTAGTAGAGAAGGAGGGAGGAGGTGAGCACTTACAGGCATAGCGGAGATGAACACAACCATGGCGGCACGGCGGCACACGCCGGGCGAACGGCGGCGCCAGGCCAAGCCGAGCCAGGCCACCACCGTGCCGCCACGCCAGCGTCACCACGGCGCCACCATCGCGCCAGGAACGCCGCCAAGCGACGGAGCGCCACGGTTCCGTGCGGCGGTGCGTGCAGATGAGTTGGGGACGAGCGAAGGAGACTACGAGGGCCAAATCGACGCGGACCATCGTGTTCGCCGTCGAGCGGCGGTGCTTCTGCGACCAACCGCGCCGCCGGAGGCTGGCCGGAGACGTGCCGGATCAATTCGGCGACGGCGGGGCGACGCGGGTCGCCGGAGAGACGAGGAGGGGTTAGGGTTTCTGCGCGAGGAAGAAAGGAAGGGACGAGTGGGCCGACCGAGCCGAACGGGTGGCTCGGGTTCGACCTAACCCGCCGGGCTCGCACCGACGAGTGGGTCCGAGGGGCAAATTAGTCATTTCACATTTTCCAATAAACCAGAAACTTTGAAAATAAATAGAAAATGGTTAAGGACTCTAAAAAAATAAATAAAAATATGAAAACCACTCAGCATAAAATCCTCTATCATAATAAAATATAAAATGGAATTTTTGGAGACAATTAAGAATAAGTCATTAATTGATGAATATTTAATTCATTAAAAATAACCATTCTATTTTTAATGATAAAATAAGTCCATAAATCCTTTTGGACTTTAAAAACACCTTGACAACATTTCAAGGTTGTATTTTACTCTAAATAGAGTATCCCCAAATTATTCTTAGTATTAACCTCTCACATGAAATAATAACGACATCGGAAGGGGGGAAACAAACCCTAAAAGCTGAATCATGCATAATTGCTTCTTTAACCATTGCCCTTATCGGACAATGATGCTATTTTTCGAGCAACGAGAGGACAAGGGTCAGTCCACACCATCCAAGCTGCAACACTTTGCGGTATTCGAGCAAGTTCATCGCTTGCTCATGCCATTTGAGTATCTTTATCAAATTACTTGCAAAGTACTATGATTATCACTATTGCATAAAAACCAAAACCACTATTTTCATAACTATGAATATGACTATGTGGTTGGCAATGGAACCATGGATTGTGTTGATATGGTGGAGGTTCCATTGCAAGGGTTTATATCCATCTAGGATTAAACAACAAATGTCGTCCAGTGATTCTTGTGCCGTAATACCCGTGTTAACCATAAGATCCGGAGTGGGACGGAGTAGTCAAAAGTGTTTCCACCTCTCGTTCATCAACGGATGCGCTTTACCGTAGTACACTTGTAATCCAAGGGGGCAAGCGGTGAGGCTGGGGAGTCCTAAGTCCCCACGGCATTGTCCGTAGTACACTTGTCGCCCGAAGGAGCAAGCGGTGAGGCTGGGGAGTCCTAAGTCCCCACGGTATTGCGGTCTATGATGGGTTGCAGCTGCCGGTGTAGGAATGTATGGTAGAGCCCCGCATTGACGTCGTGGTCGGGGTCCACCACTGAAATCTATGGGAAT
>NC_061511.1:196058884-196085940 GCF_022539505.1 Lolium rigidum | reverse complement strand
ATATCTAACAAAAGTGTCCTGGTGGGATAAAGGCGTGTGGGCGCCATTAGTCCCGGCGGGTGGGTACAACCCGGGACGAAAGATCCTTTTTTTGTCATCTAACAAAGCGCTCGGTGGGATAAGGACGTGTGGGTAACCTTTAGTCCCAGTTGGTGGGTGGCTAAGGGACTAAAGATCCTTTTTTGTCATCTAACAAAGCTGTCGGTGGGATAAGGACGTGTGGGTAACCTTTAGTCCCGGCTGGTGGGTACAGCCGGGACCAAAGATCCTTTGTCATCCTATGCAAAGCTGTCGGTGGGATAAGGACGTGTGGGTAACCTTTAGTCCCGGCCGGTGGGTACAACCGGGACTAAAGATGTCGGCGAGGATAAGAACGCATGGGTGGACGCACTGCTCGATGAGATAAAGCATGTAGCGCACGGCGCTCTGTCGAGTAGAAGCGGTCTTTGTGCCTATAAAAGGAGCATCGATACGGCTGCCAAGCGGATCAACAAGCCAAGCGAGAGATTCATTCCCATGGATTGGAAAATCTCCAGTGGCGCAGCTTCTCGAAGATGTTGTTGGTGCACACGCCCTACGGCATCTTCCGGAGGCTGCGCCCGGAATTTTTTCCCCTGCAAGCCCGTGAACGACTACATCTCCTCTAAGCAGTGTTGGGGAAAGGGTTGGGAAATCTCCCGTGGCGCAACTTCTCGAAGATGTCGTTGGTGCACAAGCCTTACGGCATCTTCTGCGAGTTGCTCCTCGGAATTTTTCCTCGCAAGCCCCCGAACGACTACATCTCCTCTAATAGTGTTGGGGAAAGGGTTGGGAAATCTCCCGTAGCGCGAGTTTCTCGAAGATGTTGTTGGTGCACATGCCCTACGGCATCTTCGAAAGCTGCGCCTCGAAGCCTCTCCCCCGCAAACTCGTGAACGACTACATCTCCTCTATATATATGGTACAAAAAGCCAACCACATCTCCACTTTTCATATCTTACATACAGCTTAAATGATTACACAAAAATAAATGGGAAATTGATTGCCATGTTGAGATACTCATTTGTGCCATGGAGCATCTTCATCATTTAATCTTCTTCGGCCTTAACCATGGAGCATCTTCATCATTTAACTTGATGCTTGGATCAATGTTCACTACGAAGGGTGGAATTTCATCAAACTTATTATAATCTTCCGACATGTCTGTCTTGTCCTCCACTCCCACGATGTTTCTTTTTCCAGAGAAAGAACTATAGTAGGCGCTTTGGCTCATCGTTTGATGTATTTGTTTCCTTATGTTTCCTTTTTCTTGGTTTGCTAGACATATCCTTCACATAGAAAACCTGGGCCACATCCTTGGCTAGGGCCGAATGGTTCGTCTCTATACCCAAGATTGTTGAGATCCATCTGTTGTCATTCCATACAACTTGTCTACCCGAACCCCGCCTCCTGTTTTGTTGACCCATTTGCACCTAAACAAAGGGACCTTAAAAGAAGGTCCATACTCAAGTTCCCGAGATATCCTCTATGTAACCATAATATGTGTCATTTGGGCCTTCATTCATTATTGCATCACAAGCGGACACCACTTCGTTTTGGTTGGTGCTCTTTTTATCTTGGGCGATCGTGTAAAATGTATTCCCATTTATCTCGTACCCTTGGAAAGTCACTACTGATCGAAAGATGGTCTACGAGGCCGTTGAGTGCTGCACTGATCTTCAATATCTTCGTTATTCAGGAGATGTTTTTGCAACCAACCGCCGAAAGTCGACATGTGTTCACGTCTAATCCAATCGTTCGACCGCCCGGGTTCGGGAGCGTAGAAAGTTCTTGTGGTCACCGATATACGGAGCCACCATGGTGGAACTTTGTAGAACTGTGTAGTGTGCTTGAGTCAAAGAAATCCCGTCCCTACATATCATTGATTTCCTTCCTAGCGTGCCTTTTCCACTTAGTCTCCTTCATGCCGCGATTCAGGAACACCAATCGGCTTAGAGGTCAGGAATAAAGTCAACACAGAATTCAATGACCTCCTCTGCATTCCATAGCCCTTGGAGATGCTTCCTTTCGGCCTAGCACGGTTATGAACATATTTCTTCAAGACTCCCATGAACCTCTCGAAGGGGAACATATTGTGTAGAAACACAGACCGAGAATGGAAATCTCATCGACTGTGTGAACGAGGAGATGTGTCATAATATTGAAGAAGGATGGTGGGAACACCAGCTCAAAACTAACGAGACATTGGACCACATCATTCGCAACCTCTGGTAGAATTTCGGGTTTATTACCTTCGAGAAATTGCATTGAGGAATGCACATAGCTTCACAATGGGCAAGTCGAACATTTTTCCAGTAGAAGCCCCTCAATGCAATCGGAAGCAACCTGTGTCATTATCACGTGACAGTCATGAGACTTCGAGTTCTGGAATGTTTTCTTCTCCATATTTATTATTCCCTTTTATATTGGAGGAGAAGCCAGACAGGACCTTGATACTGCTAAGACATTCAAAAATATCTCCTTCTCTGCCTTTGTAAGAGCGTAGCCGGATAAATGACGTCCTTTAACTCTCTCATGCAGATTTTTGGGGTCTTTCCAACGTTGCTCGGTCCTCCCGTGCTTCGGTGTATCTTTTGTCTTCCCGTACACGCCCGTGAAAGCCTAGCGAGTTCACGCAAAGATTCTTCGTCACGTGCATCACATCGATTGAAGAGCGGACTTCTAAGACTTTCCAATATTCTAGCTCCCAAAAAATAGATTTCTTCTTCCACATGGGCGCGTGTCCGGCAGCCGTCATTCGGAACACGTACCGTCCGCGAGACCCTTTCCAAATATTACATCTAGATCCTTGACCATACCAAATATATCAACACCATCACGATGGGGAGGCTTCCTCCGGTGATCAGCCTCACCGTCGTAATGCTTTCCTTTCTTTCTTACGGGATGGGTAATCCTAAGAAATCGACGATGCCCGAGTACACGACCTTCCGACCTTTTTCCAAATAATCACCTTCGAGCTCATGTAAACAAGTGTGTGCATGCATTGTATCCCTTGTTTGACTGTCCTTAAATGTTACCAAGAGCAGGCCAGTCATTGATGGTTACTAAAAGCATCGCTCTTAGGTCAAATTCCTCCTGCTTGTGCTCGTCCCACACACGTACACCTGCTAGGGACCACAGACTGTAGAAGTTCTTCGACTAATGGCTTCGGTACACATCAATGTCGTTCCCGGGTTGCTTCGGGCCTTGTATGAGCACCGGCATCATAATGAACTTCCGCTTCATGCACAACCAAGGAGGAAGGTTATATATACAAAGAGTCACGAAGCCGGGTGCTATGGCTGCAGCTCCGCTCTCCAAAAGGATTCATGCCATCTCGTACTTAGACCAAACCTTAAGTTCCTTGCATCCTCGTGCAAAGTTTGGGAACTCTCTATCGATTTTTCTCCATTGGGATCCATCAGCGAGAGTGCCTCAACATCACGTCTTTCTTACGGTCTTCTTTGTGCCATCGCAACAACCTAGCGTGTCTCTTTATTCCCCGAACAAGCGTTTCAGCCGTGGTATTATAGGAGCATACCACATAACCATGGAGAACCCTCTTCTTGGGCGCTCGCCCTCAACATCACCAGGGTCATCTCGTCTCGATCTTCATACCGCAATGCAGATGCACACCGGACATGCATCCAAATTCTCGTACTCACCGCGGTAGAGGATGCAGTCATTAATGCATGCATGTATCTTTTGCACATCTAATCCTAGAGGGCGGACAATCTTCTTCGCTTCGTACGTCGGCGGGCAATTCGTTACCCCTTGGAAGCTTCCTCTTAATTATTGTCAGCAACTTTCCAAATCCCGAGTCAGGTGACACCGTTCTCCGCCTTCCATTGCAACAATTCCAGTGTCTGCCTAGCTTTTTATGGCCATCTTCGCAAGTTGGGTATAACAATTTGTTGTGATCTTCTATCATCTTGTCGAAGGCCAACCTTTCCTTTTCAGTTTCACATTCTCTCCTTGCATCAAGCAATGGCCTGACCAAGATCATCATCAGTAGGCTCATCCGGTGCCTCTTGATCTTCTACTTCATTGTCTTCATTGCCTTCTGCGGTATCATCGTATTCGGGAAATTGGGATAACCGTCATCATCCTCTTCCTCTTCTTCATTGTCTTCCATCATAACCCCTCTTTCTCCGTGCTTGGTCCAACAATAGTAACCGGGCATGAAACCGGATCGCGAAGGTGGCCGTGAATGAGACTCGAGCGAGCGTAATTTACGGTATTCTTGCAGTCCACACATGGACAATACATGAAGCCACCATGTTTGTTTGCCTCCGCCACGGCCATAAAATTATCCAGGCCCGCAGTTGAACTCGTCAAACCGTCGGTCAATGTACATCCATTGCTGATTCATCTGCATGATATAATTAAGCTGATCAAAACCATTACAGAACATCACGATGTATATATACACATGCATTTTATCAATTGCAGATGAAAAGGATAAAGTTGTTAAGCTCGATGAAGAAGAAAAAAGCAAGTTAAGTGTGGCTTGATTTGTGTAAACTCAAGTGGCAAATCCTCTTAAGCATTTCATCGAACACCTCTTGTGCATGTGAAGAAGAGAGGAGAGCAATACACCCTCTTGTGAAGATAGTGAAAAATGGCTAAGTGTGGCTCACACTTGGGCAGGGGCAAGGTTATATAGCCAGTAGGGGGCTTTTGGACCCGGTTTGTCATACAAACCGGGACTAAAGGGTTCCCAGGCTGACACGGCCTGCCGCGCCCGCGGGTGGACCCTTGGACCCGGTTTGTATGACAAACCGGGTCCAAAGGCCGCCACGAGACGGGCGCCAGCGGGTGGGGTCGTCCTGGGCAGAAACGAACCGGGTCCAATGGGGGCATTGGACCCGGTTTGGTTCAGCAGTGGGTCATTTGCTTGGGACCAAAGGCCTCTTCTCCACTAGTGTTAGCATCCACCGTAGCTCGCAATCGCCGTAGTCAGACGTGCACTGCAGCTGTTTGCGCTCGCCGGAGCTACTCCGGCGACCATCAGAGGGCGGCGCCACCACCATCGTGTTCGCCCCGTTGTCCTATTTCCGACGCACATCCATACGGCCCCGCGGGAACCCTGTATCGCCGGTGACGTCCACCACTGGCCGCCGGCAGAGCACATGGCACTAGTAGGAAAAGCCTCATCAGTGGCGCACGAAAATTTGATTCTGTGGCGCACGGGTGGTGCGCCACAGAAACGTCGCCACAAAAATAAGCTTTCTGTGGCGCACCGGATCGTGCGCCACAAAAATAAGGTTTCGTGGCGCACTTGTTCTTAGGTGCGCCACGAAAAGCGTGCGCCACGCAATTGCTTCTTAGTGCGCCACGAATTTGCTTGTATTATACACGATTTTGTGCTGCCTCGGTATACATATACGGTTTATACACAAGCAATACGGATACACAATACGGATACACAGGTTATATACAGCAACATTCAGTATATAATATAAATATCATGTACATTGCACGAGATATAACATAGACATCATCATCACATTACTTAGAGCCCGATCGAGATACATATATAGTGGCAAGTGTCAAATGTTTTGCATACAACTCTTAATTCATACAAAATTCACAATTTCGAGATACAAAGTAGTCTTCATCCGGTTCCTCCTTGGCTCCGTCATCTCTACCCACCAGGCTCGCTTGCATCGGGGTCCTTCCATCCAGTTCCTCACTTGCTCCACCCCCGAGTGTACGAGTGATCGACCAACCATCTAATCATCGACAAGTAAATCACTTGGGGTAATGTTAAAATGTTTGTCTCCATATTTGGGAGACATTTTTAATATTGGAGTCTAGCTAATGGAAATCAAGAACTAGTCTTGATCTCCAAATGGTGATTAGAGGGAATTTATTCATCTTAAGCAACATTAGGGACAAATGGGATCATGCAAGGGACTTGGGTCATTTGGATCATAAAGCATCAATTAAGGAGGCAACCAGGGACAAAGGGAAACATTTGATGATCCATTATCATAGGCAACAAAGCAGCGAACTTTTTCCCCTCTAATCTAGCTAGAGTCCTTAAAAGAAATCCATCATAAGCATGGTCAAATACACATATATAGCATTTGGAGAGCAAACAAGCAGTAGCCATATCACTCAATCCAATAATATAGTAATTTGGATCATAAGGCATCAATTAAGGAGGCAACCAGGGACAAATTAAGGGAAACATTTGATGATCCAAGTAAGTGCATGACACTTTGAGCTACCCAAGAATAAAGGCCAACAGTGGATAAACATCTCGCTCAACCATTTCTTGCACTAGAGGAAAAGTAACCAACATTGAAACTTGAATAGTCAAGTGACACTACAAGCAGCTCACACACACATGCAAACACATGTGTTGACAAGTAACTAATGGATATCAAGAACTAGTCTTGATCTCCAAATGGTGATTAGAGGGAATTTATTCATCTTAATTAAGCAACATTAGGGACAAATGGGATCATGCAAGGGACTTGGATCATTTGGATCATAAGGCATCAATTAAGGAGGCAACCAGGGACAAAGGGAAACATTTGATGATCCATTATCATAGGGACATAAGTCAAGATGCTCAAACACACATAGCATGCATGGAGCAGATGCTCCAAAGGGATTATTCATCACTTGGTATATAGACCAAGTGATGTCGGCAAAAGAGAGGCCAATCAAGAACCAGTAGAATCCAGTAAGTGATAGATATGCCTAAACAAGCAACAACACATAGCATATCCCAGCTAACCAGATGAGACAAGTCTTGGTAGCCAACCGAATCACCTAGCACCACCTAGCCTTTTAAAACCATCGAAACAGTCCTTTTTCTTCAAAGGATACCACAGTGGCATTCATTTACATGATCCCCTACCGTGGATATCTCTATTTTCATCAAAGCCAACACAAGAAATAGAAATTTATCATTACTCAGCTTGAGTTCAAAACAAAGCTGGGGTACCATAAGGGATTATTCATCACTTGGTAGTAACCATCATAAGCATTCCATTTAAATCACACATTTTAATATATGTTCTTATCCAAGTTTTTGCCTCAGCCTTTGCATCATTGGCTGAGCTAAGACATCAAGCTTCTGGCCAGGGAGCATTCTTTATTTTTAGGGAACTATATGAACTATATGCACATGATCCAAGTAAGCCCACCAGTAGCATTTCATGCATTTAAATTCCTATGAACCAGCTTAACCTCACCGAGCACAACAAGCATCACTAGCGATAGCATCAAATGAACCAACCCAGGTAGCAATGCATCACCGAGCACAACAAGCATCATTAGCGAGTAGCATCAAATGAACCAGCTTAACCTCACCGAGCACAACAAGCATCACTAGCAGTAGCATCAAATGAACCAACCCGAGTAGCAATGCATCACTAAGCCATCAAGATTAACGAGTTAACCTCACCGAGCACAACAAATGAACCAAGTAGCATCAAATGAACCAACCCGAGTAGCAATGCATCACTAGCAGCAATGCATCCAGAGCCAACAAATGAACCAGGTAGCATCAAGATTAACGGCTAAGCATCACTAGCAGCAATGCATCCAGAGCCAACCGAGCGAGCATTTCGTCGAGCACGTTGTGCTCGCGCGGGGGAGGAAGAGGGAGGGGAGGGGAGGGAGCTTACCGACGATTTGGACAGTTGTGGAGGAGCTCACCGACGACGACGGCGGGGGTGGAGGTCGCGGCGGCTCTTCCACCTTGACGCGGCGGCGGCTCCTCCACCTTGACGCCGCGCCGGCCCCTCCTCCTCCACGCCGCAGCGGCTTGTGCTGCTGGTGGCGGGGATGGGTGGAGCGTGGCGGCATCCGGCCATCGCGGAGGAAGGCGGCGGCGGCGGCGACGGCGACGGCATCGCTCGCCATGGAAGGCGGCGGCGCGGGGAGAGAGGGAGAGAGGGGAGAGGAACTTCGTGGCGAGGGAGGGGTACGGCCTTGATATAGTACACGTTATTTCCGTGGCGCACCGAGACAAAGTGCGCCACAGAAAACATTAGTTTTGTGGCGCACTGTCGCCGTGCGCCACAGAAGAAGTAATTTCTGTGGCGCACCGAGGTTTGTGCGCCGTAGAAATTGTAAAACCAATGGTTGGGGTGACAGGGTGTGGGGCCCACCAAGTTTTTGTGGCGCACCGTTTAGTAGTGCGCCACAAAATTAATCTATTTCTGTGGCGCACCGAGCTTCGTGCGCCACAAAATAAGTTTCTGTGGCGCACACAAAACGGTGCGCCACAGAACTAAGCTTCGCCTATAAGGGTTTTCCTACTAGTGTGGTTGCCACATCGGCACCACGTGGCAGCTGACATGGCTAAGGCCCACCAGTCAGTGTCTATGTGTAGACTAGCCCGGGTGTGTTTAACCATTTCATTTCAAATTCAAATTCCATTAATATCCGAAACTTTGCAAATTTGTAGGAAATTCATATGAACTTAGAAAAATGAAAATAAGATATCAAAATTCTTATAAAAGAAAATCCTATCCAATAAAAATATAATATGAAATTTTTATTTTAAACAAAAATCTAATTACTTAAATACCTATTAATTAAGTCTTTTATTTTAATTCAAAATTCAATTAAAATTCAATAATTAAGAAAAGTTCTGAAATAAATAAAAACCAGTAAACAAATAAAGAAAACCTGAAAACTAAATTTTCTTTATTTGTTATTAAATCCTTATTAGAGGGATTTAAACCCTAATTAACAATTATCTTAATTATTGATTCTTTAAAAATAATAAAATGCCATAGTCCAATATTATTTTCAATTCAAAGTTTTTAACAACTTCAACTCCATAATCAAATGGTTACATAAAGAATTGCATCACAATTAGGAAAACCTAGTTCCATATTGAATAAAGAACACAACCTCATAATTTTATGTGGAATTCTAAAACCCTAATTCATTAGGAATCCTAGCTCCACTAATCCATTTGAACCCTAAATTGCCACTAACCTAAACCCTAGGTTATACCATGTGATCATCCTATTTTCTTTTAAATCATAGAACCATTTAGAACCTAGATACTTGTCATAGCCACATAAAATGTAGAAGACCTATCACTAATATATGGGTACCCCATGTGTTCATCTTCATCAGACCTAGACAATCAAGTAGGGTCAGCCAGGTGTAAACCCTAGATCCTATTACCTAGGATTTCATCCTTAATTAACCTTGACTAACAACACACCATTGTGATGAACCCTAACAACAACTATGCCAAATATTGTGCATTACCTAACCATATTCCACTAAACCCTATTAATACTAGACACTTCTGAACCATAGTATCCAGGAGTCAACTATACCCTATTTAAGTGGATTCCATAATAAAGACTAGACCACCTCAACCCTAATTGTTACACTTCTTATTTATTAAGAAGCATGTTCTTCAAAAGTTATTCTTTTGAAGAAGATATGAAGTAGCCAACAACCCTGCCTAATAGGATCTATAAACCCTAGCTATGTATCACCAATAAGATATAACAAACTTTGATAGCACCTATTTATAATCAATTGCTCAAGATGCCTAGGCTTAACTCAACCTTACAAGCCCTTCGTGTTGATGAATCCAACTAGGTTGTGATCCATCTAATACTTACTCCGTAAACTAGATAAAACCATAGTCAACCATAGAACCCCACCAATCTAATTATCATACTTGTTCTTCATTCAAGAACATGTTCTTCAAAAGTTATTCTTTTGAAATATATAATAAGTAATCATCAACCATGCAATATAGGACTTAAAACTGACAACTACTTTTTACTTATTATACAACTACTATTCCTGGGTGTGTATGATTGTTAATATGCATTTTACCACCTGCTTATGATTCTAAAACAACACAACCCTAAATAAGAACCTTGTTTGTGAATCACTCTAAAAGTACAACACACCCTAAACTAATCATTACCATTCACTAAATCTAAATCATCGGGTTAGGTCACGCTTAGAGCGATTGCATCTCATACTTATGCATTATTGCATCCTTGGCAATCTTTTAAACATCGTCCTTACCGGACGATCATGCTATTTCAGAATTTGGAGTTATTGCGTATCGAAGACCTTGTCTGCATAATCTTGCAGTCAAGAAAGGCAAGTTCATCGCTTGCTCATGTCATTTGAGTATCTTTATCAAATTACTTGCAAAGTACTATGATTATCACTATTGCATAAAAAACCAAAACCACTATTTTCATAACTATGAAGAATATGACTATGTGGTGGGCAATGGAACCATGGATTGTGTTGATATGGTGGAGGTTCCATTGCAAGGGTTGATATCCATCTAGGATTAAACAACAAATGTCGCCAGTGATTCTTGTGCCGTAATAACCGTGTTAACCATAAGATCCGGAGTGGGACGGAGTAGTCAAAAGTGTTTCCACCTCTCGTACATCAACGGATGCGCTTACCGTAGACACTTGACCCAGGTTGGGCAAGCGGTGGGGTGGGGATCCCATTCTAATTCCCCACGGTAAGTGGTCTATGATGGGTTGCAGCTACCGGCGAAGGAGTTTGGTTAACGAGTCCCGAACTGTCGTCGTGGTCGGGGTCCATCCTTAATTGGTATAAGAGGACCGACGAGGACCCATGGTCGGGGTATGCAACAAAGGGTGGGTGTGCGAGGTAGCGGAGGAACATGATTGGCTAGACCTTATACCGGGCCTCACACCAAAGGAAGTGTGGACGGGGAAATTGCCCGGTTGGCACCAAGGTTAAGATCTCTTATGGGTAAAGCAACACACCTCTGCAGAGTGTAAAGAACCGTGACCTGTCACTCCCTGTTTCGGGATATGGAACTGCGAACGCGGCCGGAAAGGAACTCCATGAAGTTCTAGTAAACCGGTGAAGGCTGACGGACATAGTTCTTCTGAATAAAAGCAACCTTTTGAAGAAATGGTTATGAAAACCTGCATTGGTATTAGACTTTCTGGTCTAATGTCGTAGCTAGTGCATTAAACACCCCTTCCCTATAATGAACTTGTTGAGTACGCTCGTACTCATCCCACTCTTAAATCCCCTGCTTAGATATGAAGGCCACGATGGAGGATCTACAGTACAACTCGAAGGCCGAGGAATCAACAAGTACTTCAAGAAACAGGACCTATCAGAGGAGTCAGATACCACATCCAACAAAGAGAAACCTAGATTAGCAATAGAAAGGAACTAGCTTCCTAAACTTAGCTCCTATTTAGCTAGAATCTATTCATAGCCTCTGTAGCTAGTTAAATACTCTTCAAACAGAGTTCGTGTTAGGATTAGACTACGAGTCGATCTTCTGGAGTTTATTTGCAGTTTTACCTCATTGTAAAGTAGGATGCTATGATGATCTTATGTAACAGAGTCAGTGTTGTAATTCTATAGACATGCCTTGGACCCGCATATGTTTCTGTTGTACCACTCTGAGCGATATAATACTAGTGGAACGGTGTTTCATTGCTGTTATATCAGACTTGCATACTACACCATGCAGTGGTATGCCGGGTCACCACATTTATTCCATTGGATATGGCATAATATTATTTGTCTATATATGCTTGTAGGTTCTTGCGCCCTTGAAGATTCATTACTACGGGACAACTCGTGAAGGAAGAGTGGTGGCCTGGTCGGGCTGGGGCGGCTCGGCGTGCCGCACATAAGTGGATGTGGGGAGCCGCACCACATATTTCAAAGTGTGGCATCTATGGGAGCGGCGCCACACGTCCCTGCCACGTTGGCTGGTAGTATAGGCTCGGGCGCGCCACAGAGGACAGGATGTGTGGCGCCACTCCCACGGGCGCCACATAGCAGGTGTGATGCCGCTCGCATAGATGCCGCACAAAAGGGTTAAAGAGGTGAAATAGTTTGGCTAGAGGTACATTTTGTGCAATCTTTTCCCCAGAAGGTAATTTTTGTGTAAATCACCGATATTCGGATGGTGAAGCTTTTAGTAGAGCTAAACACAAGGACGAATTAACGGTGCCAATGACACTAACGAGTTGTAATAAATAACTAATGTGTGCCAATGACACTAACGGACCCCATCTACTAGCTACTAGTTATTTCGTTACGTGGGTGAAATTTTCTTGCTACACTGAAGCAAAAGCGAGGGTATTTTGCTACATGAACCAAATGCGGGTTTGAAGTTAAAAAGGACACGTCACCAGGGGAACCGGGGCTGGAAAATCAAATTCCCTAGGTGAGGCCCAACACTTCCTTAATACTCCGTATAATATAGTCGCAGCATTCGATTAAACAGAAAAAAAGGTGCGTCAAAGGTAGTGGTGGATTTTCAATTCCAGGATTCCCAAGGGCACACTCCAGTCCCAATTTCTGCATGTTTTAGAGCATCTCCACCGGCGCGCCCCAAATAGGCGCCGGCAGGGGCGTCGGCACCTCCGTTTAGGGGACGCCGGCACAACATCCTCCATTTGGGGGAGCTGCTCTCACACCAGCGCCCCCAAACAGGCGGTCCCGATAGATAATTTGAATTTGCAATCTCAAACACAACCATAAAAATTTGAATAAGTCTACGAATATGAAGTTTGGGCTAACACACGGCCACCAAATACGAATAGGTTTTGGAATAATAAGTTTGGGCCAACACACGGCCACCAGATCGCCGTTTCTGGCGCAAAAAAGGGCTTTCCAAGCCAGATGATCGCATGATCACACGAAGGAGGTAAGGGGCGGCGCAACCTCGAGGCTTCCTCATCGGCGGCCGCCGACAGCTCCATCGCTGCAACAGGATCCACAGTCGCTGGGGGGAGGCATGAACGTCGACGGTGCCGGGAGAGACATGAGCGCGGACGGTGCCGGGGGAGGCATGAACGTCGACGGTGCCGGGGGAGACATGAACTCGGACGGTGTCGGGGTAGACATGGACGGTGCCGGGGGAGATGCCGACGCAGCTCACGCCGCCATCACCTCAGGGCCGATGCGCTTGCGGTACATCTCGTGCCACGCCCGCGCCAAGAGGTCCATCTTCTCCATGTCGGCCATCAACATTTTCGATTCTTGAGACATTTTGGCCAACGATAGCTGCGTCGCTTCGTTGTTAGCCTTCATGGCAGCGGCGTGAGCTTCCATCTTCGCCGCCTCCACCCTCTCCCTCTCCAACTCGATCTTGGCGTCTTTCTTGTCGAGGATGGCCTTCCACACGACGGTGACTCTATCGGCAGATTCCTTGTTCTCCAACGAGAACGAGGTGATCATCTTCTCGATGGAGGCGTCCATGGCTGCCAATATCGGCACCGCATTACTGTCGGCCTTGGCCTTCTTGTTGCCAATGGGGCGCCCGGTTGAGGCGCCGGCTGGATTGACCGGCCCGTCTTCCCCGTCCTTCAAGAGAGTGTGGAGGAGGTCGTCCCATTTCTTGCAACCTTGGAGCTTGTTGTAGCAATGCATAAACGGAAAGTCTTTGTCCTCGTGTTGGTTCTTGTACATTTCGAGGGCTTTGAGCATCTATTCATATGAAACAAGTTGGATCATCAATTCATATGCAACAACATTGATCACCAATTCATATGCAGCAAGTTGGATCATCAATTCATATGCAACAACATTGATCACCAATTCATATGCAAATAAGATAGGCGTAGAACATACCCAATCCACCATCGTCGTGCCGCTCTCCTTCTGTGCCTTGATCTTCTCATAGTAGCCGTGGAACTTGCTACACGACCCCTTGATCAAGTTCCAACGGTGAGAGAGGGCGCCCTCGTTCCGGTTCATCTCTATGGTGGCGTAATCACCATAGTTCTTCTTCTCGTTGAAACAATCAAGGATGCGCTTGTAATACTTGCCCCCGGTTTGGTTTGCGTCGGTGATGGGGAAAAAGGTCACTTGCTTCCACGCCTCGATGAGGCATTCATCCTCCAAGGACCTCCACCTTGGACTACGAGTGCCGAAGGAACGCATGCGCGTCCTCCTCACGCTCGCGCCAGTCTCGGCGTCGATCAGCTCCTCCTGGACTTCCTCCTAACCTTCGTCCTCGTCGGCCTCTTCTTCGTAGTCGTTGATCGGGGGTTCGTAGGCATGGCCGTGTATGATTCCATTCAGGATCTCCTCCTCGCCAGCAATCTACGCATAAAGTTACAAACTTTGAGTCGCCGCCGGTGCCTACGATGCACATAACACACAGAAAGAAAGGAAACTCACCTCGTCCTGGCCCATGGACACGCCGGACCCGCAGCTGAACACCTTCTGGGTGTGCCTGCCGTCGCCGGGGAAGAGGTCGCGGGGAAGGCCGGTGCTGTCCGTTACGTGGCCCTGGGTGCGGCGCAGGTCAGGCGAATCGTTCAGGTTGGGGAAGCGAAAGGCACCGCTGCCCCGAGCCGTTGAATACGGCGAGAACAGGGCGTTGTTGTTGACGGTCATGTCGCTGTCCCCGAACTCGGGGGAGTAGCGGGCGCGGCCGTCCATCTGCGATAGCCGCATCTGCGAGATCGACGGCGCGTCCGCGGTGTACCCCACGTAGTAACCCGGCGACGACGGGGAGCTCGAGATGTTGTTCAGGCCGCCGCCCAAGCTCGGTGCACGCTTCGCGAGGCCACCGCTTTCGCTGCGTCGAGGGCGATGCGGTGCCTCCTGCGGTCGGCCGTGACGAAGGCGCGGCGTTCCATCTTCGTCTCCCAGTCCTCCTACGACATGGTCGCCGACTTCTCCTTCGGCGCGACGGTGCGCGTCTTCGGCGGCGCCTTCGTCGGCGGCTTCGCTGCCTTCGCCGGAGCCCACGCCCAAAAATTTGGGGGACAAGATGTTTATTTTGTTGTTGTGCGGCTGCCATGCGGCTCCCACGCCCAAAAATTTCAGCCTCGCGAGGCGCCGGCGCACCCGATTCGCGCCCTTGGCGAAGGGGCCGGCACGGGATTGCCGGCGCTTCTATCGGGCTCCAAAAATCGCCAACACCGTTTGAGGCGCGCCGATGCGAGCCCATTTTCGACCCCGGCCCCAAAAAGCTATCGGGGTCGCTATCGGGCGCGGCAGTGTAGTTGCTCTTAGGATACGACGGTGGCAATTCATCCGCTCCAGCCTCCATGGGATTAAATTTCTCACGTGCGGGCCATACCTGTTTTGCTCGGAGATGTATCTAAAGGTATAAACGATGCCCCCCATAGGGGGTCTCACAGCGGTTAACAATTGTGGACCATCGGATCTTTACAGTAGGTCTCAGGCGGTGGATCTCATCCATTTATTCTGAGTCTGTAGCACCTCCAGCCCACGCGTGGGCTTCCTCGTCCCTAGATTAACCCAAGCAATGGCCCTCTTTTACCCGCTTGTGGCTGCGTGCGGGTCCTGCTTTCCATCGGTCCACTTGTTAGTCACTTCGGGTGGGTTTTGGGCAGGCGTGGGTCGTTCTGGGGTGAGACAAAAGCAGCGAGCGAGCCCCTGCCCAGTCCGCTTCTTCTCCTCCCTCCTCCCTCCCCTAATCCCCTTCTCCATCCGGCCCTCCTCCTCCTCCCAGCCTTGCTCCGCCAACCGCCGCCCGCCGCCCGCCTCCCCGCCTTCTCCACCCAGCTGGCTATGCCCCCGACGGCTGTCTCCTCCGCCATCGCGCCCTCTAGCTCCTCTGCCACCGGACCTTCTACCCAAGTCGCTAGGGTTTGAGGTGGCAAGAGGGGTCGAGATTTTCCGGCCGGCCGGGGGCCACGGCGGACCCGTATGGAGATGGAAGAGCAACGTCCAAGGATGGAAGCGGCGCTGGAGATGGATGATCTCCTCTACAGATTCGTTTCGTCGGGATTTGGCGGCCGACCGGAGGCCACGGTGGCCCTGTATGGCGATGGTTGGGCGGCGGCCGAGGCTGGGGGCGGCGCTGGAGATAGAGGATCTCATCCACAACTTCGTTTTGTTCGTGTCGAGGTCAACCGCAAAGGTAAGATCCCGATCTGACCCCTTGCTGTGTGGACTGTGGAGACCTAAAATCACAAGCTTTCATCTTGCTCATGGCCGTGCTTGTGCTGCTGCAGAAAAGTAGAAGAGCCTGACTACTCTAGGTCATGTTAGTGGTTACTCTGATGATTTAGTGACATAAGTTGGCATGTGAGGTCTTGGCATCGACAAGGGTAAAAACACTTATGGATCTTGAATGTTCTCTGTACAGGCTCTGAAATAATTTGCTTATAGAGCTATTACACATGAATTTATTCAGGTGACGCCACTAAAGCCTGACTACGCTCTAATTGATTCCAATTGACATGAGTATATATTTCTTAAATATGTGAAGTTGTTCCTTTAATATTGCAGCTTTTGAACAGATAGTGCAGACTCTGAACTGAACTAATATTGGAAGGACTCAGAGGAGTCATGACAGTGGTCTTTGCATTCCTAATTGATCAGTACTCACATATATCACTACCATCAGAGATGTTGTGACTACATGTTTAGTTTCTCCTGCTAAATTGAGAATTTTACCACGGTGGACATGTGGTCGGTGGGGTTGTATTTTTGCGGAGCTTCTGAATGGAAAGCCAAAACTGCCTAGAAAGAATGAGTTATGCATGGTTTCTTAAGGTGTTGGATAAGTTAATTTTATCATTTCCTGTTACAAGATTATTCCTACCAATCTCAGATAATTCATGTTACCAATTGCATGTTGTTCACTTATTTGAATTTGCAAGTTTAACTGAAATGTAAGAATCCTTTTGATGATAATGAAGAAACTTGTAATCTACTATGTCATAAATCATAATGTGAAGCTGGATTTGACCTAGCCCCTCTCCGCAAATCAACTATGTTATCTAATCTAACACCAGATCCGAACAACCTGAACTGCTGCTCTCGATTTGACCTTTTCTTGTGACTCTTGCTCATCGTAGGTTCTGGCGGCAATGGTGGCGAGGCTCTCGCAGCTGTGGACCAAGATGGCGAGGTTCTGCACATCTGGTTACTATTCTTCGTCTCGCATGTGAGTTCTTATTTTCCCTATAGACTGGTTATGCAGGGAAGAGACTTTGGAAAGGGTGATTAGTTTTTGCTAATTTTGCTTCCCGTTGTCTGCTATTACTCTATTCATCTGTTGGAGCTTGTTGCATCCCACTCTCAGCTGTCATACCATTCCTATTGGGTGTGCTGCTATGCTTCTTGCTCATATGCATTGTAGTTATAGAATTTAGGACTGTTGTGTATATAATCATGTATAGGCAGTTATTGGTTATATTATCTTAAACCTTCATTTGTATTGGAGCCTCAAAATGATTTCAGTTTCACTCTTCAGTTTATATTAGATGGAATAATTAGGGACTGATTTCCTATTTTCTTATTTCATGATAATTTTTTTGGGAACATACGAATCTTAAGTTTTACTTCACTACAAGATCGTTTCTATGGATGTACTGCACGTAATGGTTGCGCACCATGGTAATATTTGTTTTGGAACTTTAAGTAATATTTGCTTCATTGAATGCTCATATACTTTATAAGCAGTCAGAGGATATGAAGCAGTAGCGGTTCGCCTCCTATTAAAGTTAGTTTCCTAAAGATCTTGGTTGTATTTAGTTTGCCAAATACACATAATAGTTGGTGCCCGTTTTGGATTCCATTGGTTCACTATAAGATGGTTTCCTAACAATGTTAGATTGTTCTGCATTGGCTAAATTACAATATAATCCTCTTTTAAGCTCTTGTGTATTTGCTAACTTCATAATTTGTGTATCCCCATTGCATCTGTAGCCATGCATTGACAGGAAATAGAAGTATTTTTTTTTACTTCTATCTATATGCGGAGCACTGGATGTGTATTTTTAATTATGCATGCCTCATAGGTGTTCTGCTCTTATTTTATCTTGTGTCATTCTATAAGTTCACCCAGCTGACATTGGGGCTGTGTATTGGTGATTGATAGTGTTGTCATTTTTATACTCACAGCTATTTGGTTGACAAAGTAGGAAAAGATGGAATGGAGGAGCATCGTCGTGTATTGGTGGCCTAGGACACCTTGCTGCGCTGCAGGTGCGTCCCTCCTCCGCCGCCTGCTGCCAACGGCCAGGCGACGTTCCGCGTCTACCACATATCTCAGGTCTCTCTCTTTCTCCCTCATGCGATTCTGATTTCAGTTTGTTTTCATTTGGTACCCATCTACCTCGCACATATTCATGCTATATGCAGCTTTATCGGTTCAATAGTACCTCCATCTATGTTGTTCTACACATGCCCTTTTCTGTTCTGTAGGATGCTTCAGTGTTTTGTTCCATTTCTGATGTCTCAAATTAAATTATGGATGCTATGCTGGGTTGCTTCAGGAAGAAAAAAACGGTTGTTCATTTCTGGTTTGATGGAACTATGGATGTTATCCATGATCCAAGCAAAAGGTTTTTTTTTATTTCTTGATCAAATACATATATTCAAGTGATGTACTACTACCTTATTTGCTCTCATAGTTTATGTTCTAGGGATCCCTATGCTCTAATGGTTTTTATTTCTAAATGGATGTACGGAAGGAATGTGCAATATTTTATTGTTCTCCATGGCGAATATGTCACTGTCCTTATTTGTTGTAAGATAGGAAGAAGGCGGCAGTGGGCAAAAGGCAGGAAAGTAGTGTTTGAAATCCTTTCTGCCCTCCTCTATGGTGGCTGGCGACTTTCTTCCTTCCTCAGGTGTCCAGGATTCCCGGCGTCCATAACCATTGTAACCTGCAGTTATTCCCATTCTCCCTATTCTCTTTCCCTCTTTTTTATTTCCCATCCTTTCTCGATTATTTGATTATATCTATGTTTTGTTGGATGTAACTTCTAAATTTTTTTGCATGTAAATCAATAGCCAGTTTTACCTCGGCTGACCTTGGCACTGAATTGATATATGACAAGGTCTTCTCTCTAAACGGATTCTTGCATTTAATTACCAGTTTGATGGACCATTATACATATGGAAATAATAGGTGGTATTCTACATCAAATATTTTGGTCGTATGATTCTCAGATTGGCTCGGGATGGCAATGTGAGGTGTACGAACTTTATTCTTTTTTCAGGTATTTCAATTTGGTCATATACCGCAAGGCACTGATTTTGTCCCGTACATGTTAATGTTGATTTGTATATAATTCGAAATTACACACTCATGCTTATTCTATGCCATTGTTGAACTTCCCCCTGGGTAAGCTTTAAGATCAAAATTAATTTGTCGGAGGCATCCATTTGACTGAGCCATGTTGGTATTCAGGTACATTGAGTTTGATACCTTCACTCCTGCATCTGAAAGAGGGCCGCCAGTTGCAAGGATTGTGAGCCACATGCTCCCGCAGGAGATTCTTGCTTGTGCGGTTGGCAATGATAATGTAAGGAGAAATAACCATGTTGTTCATTTTACAAATTGGGTTTTATGGCCTATGGAAATTCCTACGGAAGTTATTCTGCATCTGTATTTTCGTTGCATTAACTATGTGCATGTACATGCTTTTGGACTTTGTAGTAAAATATTAATGCGATGTGTCTCCCCGAAAGGAAACTTAGTAATCAGTCACAAATTGTACATAGACATACCTGTGAATCATGCAGATTGCACACCTTTAGGACTTGGCCTTTTCTTTTGCAGAATACTTCATGCTTAGGCTTCAGGGCGCACTTACTAATATTTATCCACATTATGTTATTTCAGCACGAGAGTACTTGATATCGTTGTTTTCGACTCAGGATTTGCAGCTTCTGTCATCAGCGAGCGAGGTGTTCTGTGCTGTTGAGTTGTGGGCGAGCTGCCTAATTGTGGATGACAAATACAGTGTTAGGAAAATTTGTCTGCCACACAATAGAAGGTGAGTGCTACATGATTTATTGAGTATTGTGTCAAGTTTTGCACGTAGTCTTGAATGAGCATATGACCTATTAAGAATAAATTATAAGTCGATACTTTATTTTTCCCTGTAGTCTTGAATGAGCATATGATCAATTAAGTATAAATTATTAGACATCATAATTTCCTTTGCACCATTAACTCATGAATATTATTTTATCCAGAGCCGCTAATTCCAATAGGGGATTAGGCGGTCATGGTATCTTCGTCTTAGGAAATGCTGGACCTACTTTGGAATCAAGGAGAACAAAGATAAACATGTATTTGCCACTTTACTAGCTTAGATAATGGTTTCTATTTCACATAATGGCCTTTTGCTTCTGTAAGAAAAAATAGGGACAAAGGGTAGTCACGTACTCATGAATGTGGAGGCAGACACTAAATCTCAGGTTATCAGTGGTGGAGGCAGAGGAGATGGACCAGCAGCGGAAGGAAGAGCTGAACTGGAAGATCAGCTTCCGCTTCAATCATCGCCTACAACAACAAGGTGGCCACCCCGCTCTCTTTCTCTCACTGCATTTTTTACATCTTTGCAATTGTCAGATATAATCGTTCTTTATTGGTTGTTTCTCTTCCCATAGTATTTGTTGTCTATGAGTCACCATATGCAGTAAGATGCTTACATAACCGTACATCAGGTTCCTCTTTCAGTTCTAAGAGGAAAAATATATACACCTTCTATTGGTCATCATCGGGTTGGGACAGTTTTCGTGTGAGCGATTCTGGTGCATTTTCATCTTTATGTTTACATGCTCTTTACTCTTGGTGTATGCAATACAGTGCAATGTATACTGAAATATGTCGGGAGATATGTAGTTGTTTTGTAAGTTTTATATTATCTCTCCATTTTCTTTGTCAATGATTTACACTGTAAATGGTAATTTTCAGAACCAGTTTAAGGTATATTTGAAAACTCCTTATAATTAAGTTTGACCTTGCTATCACATTAATTATTATAATGACGCTCGTCATGCGGATGAGTTACCTAGACCGGTGGGTGACTGTCCAGCCGGAGTAACTCCTTATAATTAAGTTTGACCTTGCTATCACATTAATTATTATAATGACACCGTCATGCGGATGAGTTACCTAGACCAGTGGGTGACCTGTCCAGCCGAGTCGGCGAACTCTCACCGGCTCACCTGCAGATGTTAAAGGTGTTCTTCCGTTCTGGATTCTAGCTCTCCTCACAAGTTGTGCTTCATGGAGACTGTAGCAGTGGTTAGTGATCCCAGCATGCTTTTTGTTGCTAATGCACTGTAAGGTTGTACATAGCTAGAGCCAAATACTAATTTATAAATGTGATAATTTCCTGTTCCTATCCTCCACTTAAATTGCAATAGACTAGCCAGTGAATAAACGCAGAATCGATCATCAAGTTGAACCAAAGAAGATGCATCCAACAAGGCAAACCTCGAGTGGGTTCACCATGTCCTATATCTACTATGCAATGCTCAACTACATAAAACATCTAAAGTACACTGTTTCCTATACCATATGTCACTTTTATAATCTGGAGTTAACCTGCTATTTTCTGTTGCAGGATCGATTTCTTTTGCAGAGACAGAAGATTAAGCATCTTCTTCTAAATCTAAGGTTTCAAGCGGTTCATGGTGCTGATGAGTATCACATTCAGCCCATCATTCCACTTTTGTTTATACTAAGTAATACAAGAAGACTAGATAATATTCATTTGGATTTAATATGATGTCATATTCTGTTGCATGATAGAATTTGCTTGCAGCAATAAAGCACTCTCACGTTTTTTTTCTTCCTCAATCTTTTTGTACTTGATCTGGTCCTCATGTGCTTAAGTTTCCTATTTCACTGATGTTCTGGAGCATCAATATCCGAGAAGGGATTTCTGGTTGGCACACACAAAAAAGGTGCCTGAATATGTAGAGTATTAAGATAAATCATGAAGATACTCATTCTTGTCCATATGCTCCCAGTTACATTGCTTCAGTTGCTTTACATCCATGTGTCCCTTTCTTTTTTTTGTTTTCTTGAACATGTAAAGTTAGGCATGTACTATGGTGCTCACTACCTTTGTTTAAGTACATGTTTCAGTCTGTTGGTTTTAAGTAGGCGTGTCTTGATTAAAATAGGGAACACCATGTCTTTTACAACAATTTTTGTCTAAAAAATTATATATGTGGCATTAGAAATTTATCCAGAAAGGTATTATGGCATTCATATAACCGACCTATCACATATCTCCCCAGATAGAAGATGCAAGTGTCCATTGCTTAGTGTATCCATATAAGCTGATTCTATTTTGGATGGGACACTTCCTATCTAAAAATTCTATGCTAAGCATTTATATATACGGCTTACCATGGGAACTTCCATTAGTATGCATAAAGAGGAGCTTTCGGTGCTTTCAGGCATAATGTGTTTACTTTAGGACTTCAGATGAAACAGATCTGTAGACACTGTCCAGTTTTCTATATTTGTCCATTGTACTTTATAACTGCGTGTAAGTGCAATCCATGAATATATCAAAGCATGTCCTCTTTGCGTGTACTTGCAATCAATGGATGTGTCAATGGATATACCTTAGTAGGATGACCGAATTGTAGAACCAATCTTTGGTAGGGTGAGCAAAGTAAAATTAAAATTCAATTTGATTGTTGTTTATCTATGAAGCTTCTATAGGGAAGAGTAACATACCAATGACCGGCAGATCAGTTCGCTTTCGGTTGAGTTGTCCTGCATTTCCTTCTCCGCTTTTCGCTGTCATGTTTAGCTCCAACACAACTCTGGATGCCAATAAATTGCCCCCATCTCCATCCAGACCTCCTTTGGCGAAATTTCTGCTCCCTGGTCACTGCAACCCGTGCCACTGAGGCAGAGACAATAGTGTGGTACTAGAAGGAAATCAATTGTCCACAGTATGCCCTTCCCCGCAATCCCACTGCAGCTAGCTCCTCCTGGTCGAGCTCCTCCATGCAGTCTGTCGGCCGTGGTGTGGCTTGCGAGCTGCATCTCCTCGCGAGCTCGCCGTGTGGCTGCTCGACGGCCAGTACCGCCGGCGCCCGCTCCTGATCTGGAAAGGTGGCTTCTCAAGTATAACCTTTCCCCAAACTCTTACTTGATCCGATCTCCCCTTCATCACAGTCCCCACGCCTATTTTGTCTTTTTTCATGCGATTTTATCCTCTAGCAGATTTAGAAGAAGAAGAAGAGGTAGTTACAACTTCCAAGGCGTTCTAAGAATGCGTGGACAAGTAAAAAAAGAAACTGGTCATACGACCCATCTAATTGTATCAGTGTCGGATGGATAGAGTTGTCTCAGAAAATTTAGTGTACGGTAGAGAAATCGTTATGTAGCTTTAGCCAACTAATGCAATCATGGGTAGCTAGCGTTTACGTCATCTAAGTTAATTTTTATGTGTAACACAAGCATAAAATAATTTATCCGTACATGAGATTATTCCATTGTACAAAAACATTAAGAACATGAAAAAAAAAAAGATAAATCCGTAGCAAGCAAGGAGGCCTCTCTTGCGGGCGGCGTCGGGGTGACCCCCAAATCCCTTACTCCTAGGCTCCAGCCCCTCCTTTCCCCTCCCCTTGCCTCCGTGGGGAAAATTTCGCACGGTTCCGGCGGCGGAGGATTTGCCTTTACCCGCACGTTTGGAGGGAGGTGCGAGGTTCTTTCGGTCGTTGGAGGGCCGGTTTCGGCCAGGCAGTGGCGATGCGGCGGCGCAGCCGTGGTGATGTGGGCGGGGCGGCACACGGGGCAACGTCGGCCGAAACCTGTTGACCCAGATATGGGTCGGGGTGGTGGGCCTGCCCTGCACACCATGTGACGCTGGTGAGGTAGCTCGGGCTAGGGTTCACGGCGACGATAGCCAACCTGTTGCAGCGTGGCGGTGGGTATCATGTTTTTGTACGACTCTCTTGAAAATGGCCCCATCATTTAATCCACTTGTACATATGCTTAATATAGTATTTTACATAACGTTTATTTGTGTGAAAAGGCGGGAAGTTGCTGACTGGCGGCCAGACATATATGCATTATTTAAAAAAACTAAAAACACATTGTCATTTTCTCACCTGCTTTTTTTAATCACTGTTATACAAAATTGTAAACCAATTTGCATCGTGTGCCAAGGCGCATCCTGAATCTTTCGGTGAAATGTAGTAGTCCTGCACATCATGGCGGTCGTCGAGGACTCTAATGCTGCCGGTAATTTCAGTTTGAGAGAGGGGGACTCGGGAGAGGAATGGTAGGGGTGTTTGGTGTTGTCTAGGTGGTTTTCCACAGAATCGCCCGACGAGTGCGCCGGGAGGTAGACGTGTTTATATAAAATTACTCGCGGACGCATGCTGCGGGAGTTGAATCGGATGGCTGTTGACTGGGGATGCACGGAGGCAGGTGGAACGACGACTATTTTCATTCAGTAAATCCAAAAAATATTATCATTTTCCCACTTTATGTTTGTCGTTGTTATACAAACCGACAATCAATGCGAATTTCACGGGATCGTGCGCCAAGGCGCACATCTAAGTCTAGTATATATAACAATCCTATCCTCCCAAGTGATTTCTGGTCCAGCTTTTCTATGCAAGGTGGATCTTCGTGCTTTGTCTACGATAAACGAGGCCGAGCCGGCAACGTTTGATTTAATAATTAGGTCAGAGTACGGGACACAATCGGGAACATGTATTCCATACATATATAGGCCTCTATCTAGGGCAACGTTTATAGGGTAATAGAACCGTTTGGCCCCAATTGATCGTGTGCCTCCTTCGTCTTCCTCATCTCAGGGCAATTTGAGGGGCAACGAAGCATCCACGGATCCAACACCGCCACCCGCGCGCTCGTTTGGTCCAGCGATGGAAGACGAGTCGGACTTGAAGGTCATAGGCACTGGTAGAAAAATGGCTTTCCGGGAAGCGCCATTAGTCGCCAAAATATAGGAACCGCGACTAATGGGGTCTTTAGTCGCGGTTCGAGTGGCGAACCGCGACTAAAGAGCTGGGCTCAGCGCGCTCGCTGGCCAGCTGGTGGACGGGAGGGGCTTTAGACGCAGTTGGCCAGGCCAACCGCGACTAAAGGTGCCCGAATGCCTTTAGTCGCGGTTGGCCAGGCCAACCGCGACTAAAGCCCCACCCCTATATATACCGTTCAGCCCACAGCATTTAGCCATTTGGTGCCACTTCTCTTCACAAGCTTCACAAGGGGGTGTAGGTTTGCTTTTGGTTCCTCTTATGCACACAAGGTGTTTGATAAAAATGCCCCAAGAGCATGAAACAAACATGATATGAAGTGTTGGAGCCACACTTGAGCTTCCTTATTTATTTTTTCCTCCTCGATCGCGGTTAGCAACTTGAACCTTTTCATGTGTCATTGATAAAATATGCATGTGTGTAGTTCATTGTTTAATTTATATTGTTTGTAGCTAGTTAGTTTAACAAATGCATGATGGTTAATTATATATTTTATATTATAATAATGCAGATGAATCGGCAATGGATGTACGGTAACCGACTCTCCGGCGAGTTCACTACAGGTTTGAAAGATTTCCTCGTAGTGGCTAATGCGAACAAGCAGGGGGGTTTTGTTATCTGTCCATGTGTTAACTGTAAGAATCAGAAGGGTTACTCTTCCTCAAGAGATGTTCACATGCACCTGCTTCGGCACGGTTTCATGCCAAGCTATAATCGTTGGACCAAGCATGGAGAAAGAGGGGTTATAATGGAAGAAGATGAAGAAGGGGATGATTTCATCGATGAAAGCTATCTTGCTCATTTCGGTGATACTTTCACGGAGGATGCTAAAGGTGAAGGGGAAGGTGAAGGGGAAGGTGAAGAAGAGGCACGTGATGAGCCCGTTGATGATATTGGTCGGACCATTGCTGATGCACGGAGACGCTGCGAAACTGAAAAGGAGAGGGAGAATTTGGATCGCATGTTAGAGGATCACAGTAAAGGCGCCGTACCCCGGATGCGATGATGGTCTGAAAAAGCTGGGCTGCACACTCGGATTTGCTGAAATGGAAGGCACGAGCAGGTGTAGCTGACTCGGCATTTGAAAACTTGCTGAAAATGTTGAAGAATATGTTTCCAAAGAATAACGAGTTGCCCGCCAGTACGTACGAAGCAAAGAAGGTTGTCTGCCCTCTAGGTTTAGAGGTTCTGAAGATACATGCATGCATCAACGAACTGCATCCTCTACCGCGGTGAATACGAGAATTTGAATGAATGCCCGGTATGCACTGCATTGCGTTATAAGATCAGAGGCGATGACCCTGGTGGCGATGTTGAGGGCCAGAAACCCAGGAAGAGGGTTCCCGCCAAGGTGATGTGGTATGCTCCTATAATACCACGGTTGAAACGTCTGTTCATGAACAAAGAGCATGCCAAGTTGTTGCGATGGCACAAAGAGGACCGTAAGTCCGACGGGGAGTTGAGACACCCCGCAGATGGAACGCAATGGAGAAAGATCGACAGAGAGTTCAAAGATTTTGCAGCCGACGCAAGGAACATAAGATTTGGTCTAAGTACGGATGGCATGAATCCTTTTGGCGAGCAGAGCTCCAGCCATAGCACCTGGCCCGTGACTCTATGCATCTACAACCTTCCTCCTTGGTTGTGCATGAAGCGGAAGTTCATTATGATGCCAGTGCTCATCCAAGGTCCGAAGCAACCCGGCAACGACATCGATGTGTACCTAAGGCCATTAGTTGATGAACTTTTACAGCTGTGGGGCAGACCTGGTGTTCGTGTGTGGGATGAGCACAAAGAAGAGGAATTTGACCTACGAGCGTTGCTTTTCGTAACCATCAACGATTGGCCTGCTCTTAGTAACCTTTCGGGACTGTCAAATAAGGTATACAATGCATGCACGCACTGCTTACATGAGACTCGAAAGTGTACATTTGCCAAATTGTAAGAAGAACGTGTACCTTGGGCATCGTCGATTTCTTCCGAAAATTCATCCAAGTAAGAAAGAAAGGCAAGCATTACAACGGCAAGGCAGATCACCGGCCGAAGCCTGCGGAACACACCGGTGCTGAGGTATTTGATATGGTCAAGGATTTGAAAGTCATCTTTGGAAAGGGTCCTGGCGGACAATCAGTTCCGAAGGGAGCTGACGGGCACGCAGCCATGTGGAAGAAGAAATCTATATTCTGGGAGCTAGAATATTGGAAAGTCCTAGATGTACGCTCTGCAATCAACGTGATGCACGTTACGAAGAATATTTGCGTGAACCTCCTAAGCTTCTTGGGCGTGTATGG
>NC_061511.1:196028228-196058784 GCF_022539505.1 Lolium rigidum | reverse complement strand
AATCAAATAAAAAATCCAAGAATAGAAAGAATTTTGGTTCATAGAGGATGACATGCGGGACCCATGATCCCGCATCGTAAACGGCCGATCGGAGAACGTTGAACGAGATGGCGCGATCGAGAAAAAAAAAACAATGCGTAGAGGCCGCGATCCGGGCCCTACATCCCCACAAAGTGGATTTGCGTTGACTCCTACGGCATGAATCGAGATTTCAGATGCACCACGGTTCCCGGCCACCATACGCCATAAACGGCTCGATCGGAGAACGTTGAACGAGATGGCGCGATCTAGAAAAAAACAATGCCGGAGAGGCTGCCATCCGGGCCCTACATCCCTCGGCGGTGCGGATTTGCGTTGACTCGGCCGGCGAACCCGAGATTTCGAGATGCACCACGTCCCGGGCCACCATACGCCACGTTTTGGCCGCTTTCGTCGGGCTAGGTGGCCTCAAAAACGAGAAAAAAAAAGTTTTGACATGCACCACGGAGGGACCAAAATCGTCGGCCATGGTACACCAGCAACCACGGCGCGACTTCAACTTCGTCGGCCATGGCAACTTTTCTTGTAGTGTTGGGAAAATAGACAGTATGTTCCTTGTCATCAACATTGAAAGACTTTTCCTTTATTGCAATCAATAACAACCCCTGCAGTATTAAGAAAGGGTCTTCCAAGAATAATAGACATATTATCATCTTCAGGCATTTCCAACACAACAAAATCAGTTAATATCAAGCAATGTTGAGTAACTTGAACAGGAACATTTTCACATACACCAACGGGAATAGCAGTAGATTTATCGACCATTTTCAAAGATATATCAGTTGGTATCAACTTATCTAAATCAAGTCTCTTGTAAAGAGAAAAAGGCATCACACTAACTCCTGCTCCCAAATCACATAGAGCAGTTCTAACATAATTATTCTTGATGGAACAAGGAATAGTCGGTATACCTGGGTCTCCCAGCTTCTGTGGAATCTTACCATTAAAAGAGTAATTAGCGAGCATAGTGGAAATCTCCTCATTACGAATTTTCCTTTTGTTAGAGACAATATCTTTCATATACTTTGAATAAGGAGGCAATTTAATAGCATCAGTCAAAGGGATTTGCAAAAATAAAGGTTTCATCCAATCACAAAATTTATTATAATGTTCCTCCTCCTTTGATTTTAGTTTCTTAGCAGGAAAAGACATTGGCTTTTGAACCCAAGGTTCTCTTTCATTACCATGTTTCTTTGTAATAAATTCTTCTTTAGTGTACTTTTTATTTTTAGCATGCTTTTCAGGTTCTTTTTCAATTTCTTCTTTATCAGGAGTATCATTCTTATCATTATCTTCATCATGTTCATTACCACTTTCAGTTTCAGCATCAGAAATAAAAATACTATTAGGATCATTAACAGGTTCAGAGGATTCTACAAAAGTTTTATGTTTCTTCTTCTTTTTCTTAGAAGGACTATCAGTTTCATTAGTTCGTTGAGAATCTTGTTCAATTCTTTTGGGGTGCCCTTCAGGATATATAGGATCCTGGGTAGAAACACCGCCTCTAGTTGTTACTTCATAAGCATGTTTTTCTTCATGAGTGTTTTTTAACAAGTCATTTTGTACTTTAGTAAGTTGATCAATTTGAGTTTGAATCATATTAAAATGTTTAACAAGCATCTTAACATCATTGGAGGTTCTCTCCACAATATCATGCAATTTACCAATAGCTTGAGAATTTTCCATTAGATGATTCTCTACTCTCATATTAAAATTATTTTTCTTAACAATATAATTATCAAATTCATCTAAACATTGATCAGAAGGTTTTGAATAAGGAATATCTCCTCTATCAAAGCGTTGAAGAGAATGTACCTCAATTGTGGATGAAGGGGGAATTATCTTACATAGGTCTTCTATTGGAGGCAAATTCTTCACATCTTCAGATTTAATACCCTTCTCCATAAGAGATTTCTTGGCTTCCCTCATATCTTCATCATTTGATTCAATCATACCCCTCTTCTTCAATATTGGTGTCGGGGTTGGTTCAGGTGTAGACCAATCATCATGATTTTTTGCTTATCTTAGCCAATAATTCTTCAGCTTCGTCCGAAGTTCTTTTCCTGACTCAATGGTTAGTCCACCATAAAATATCCAGGTATGCCCTAGACTCAATGGTTAGTCCACCATAAAATATATCAAGTAAATCATGCTTTTCCAAATCATGTCCAGGCCGAGCTCTTATAAGAGAGCAAAATCTTGCCCAAGCTTCAGGCAATTTCTCTCCATCTTCTTGATCAAAACTATAAATTCTCTGCACAGCAATATGTTGAGCACTAGCGGGAAAGTATTTTCGAAAGAAAACATCAAGCAAACAACTTGGACTATCAATAGAATCAGGAGGCAAATTATTATACCAAATCTTAGCATCATCCTTTAATGAGAAAGGAAAAATCTTAGCAACAAAATAAGTACGCATCTTAACATCATCAAAAAACAAGCTACTTAAAGTAGAAAGCTCATTCATGTACTCTACAGAGCACTCTCTTTTTTAGTACCACGTAAAGGTGTTTTCTCAACAATAGATATATGAGATAAATCAAGAGAAAAGTCATAATCTTTATCCTTAATGTTTATAGGAGATGTGGCAAATTTAGGATCGGGATACGAGTTTATATCTAACGAGCATGTTGTGCAATAAGCTTTTTAAGGTTACTTGTACTAGTAGTAGCATTGCATTTATCAATAAAATCATCATCAAGTTCCACATAATCTTCATCAAGATCATCCGTCTCAGGTGAATTAACAGGTGTAACAGTATTTTCATTAGGAGTTTCAGTATTTTCAATTTGTCTAGACCTAGAAATTGTAGCATCTAGAAAAGGACCTAATGAACCAGTATTATCAAGCACAGTAGAAGCATCATCAAAATTATCGTGAGGAATTTTCAGATTCAGCAGAAATACCAACACGTGAAGTTTGTGGTGGTGAAACAAGTTGACTTATCACGGATGGTGAATCAAGAGCAAGCAGAGGTACTCAGAGTTGTACCTTTTCTTGTAGTGGATGGTAATATGGCGACTTTAGTATCGTGAGGTTTACCCATGATGGAGGATTTGCAGCGAACAATATCAATCCAAGTGAACTTGCAAATAAAGCTATGCTCCACGGCAACGGCGCCAGAAAATAGTCTTGATGACCCACAAGTATAGGGGATCGCAACAGTCTTCGAGGGAAGTATTACCCAATTTATGTATTCGGCACAAGGGGAGACAAAGAATACTTGTAAGCCTTAACAGCGGAGTTGTCAATTCAGCTGCACCTGGAAATAGACTTGCTCGCAAGAGTTTATCAAGAGCAACAGTTTTATAGAAGTAGGAATAGTGAAATAATAGCAACGAGTGAAATAAAGACAGCGAGTAGTGATTATAGTAAACGAGCAGGATTAAAATACCGTAGGCACAGGGATGGATGAACGGGCGTTGCATGGATGAGAGAATTCATATAACAATCATGGTAGGGCATTTGCAGGTAATAATAAAGCGGTATCCAAGTACTAATCAATCCATAGGCATGTGTTCCGTATATAGTCGTACGTGCTCGCAATGAGAAACTTGCACAACATCTTTTGTCCTACCAGCCGGTGGTAGCCGGGCCTCTAGGGAAACTACTGGAAATTAAGGTACTCCTTTTAATAGAGTACCGGAGAAAAGCATTAACACTCTGTGAACACATGTGATCCTCACATCACCGCCTTCCCCTCCGGTTGTCCCAATTCTTGTCACTTTGGGGCCTCGGGTTCCGGACAGCAACGTGTGTATACAACTTGCAGGTAAGATCATAAAACAATGCATATCATGATGAAACAATAACATGTTCAGATCTGAGATCATGGCACTCGGGCCCTAGTGACAAACATTAAGCATAACAAGTTGCAACAATATCATAAAAGTAACATCTACGTATACTAGGCACCATGCCCTAACAATCTTGTGACTATTACATGATCAATCTCATCCAATCTCTACCATCCCCTTCAGCCTACAGCGGGGGAATTACTCACACATGGATGGGGAAACATGGCTGGTCGATGGAGAGGCGTCGGTGGTGATGGCGGTGAAGATCCCCTCTAATTCCCCGTCCCGGCGGAGTGCCAGAACGGAGTTTCTGGTCCCGAGACGGAGTTTCGCGATGGCGGCGGCGTACTGGATGGTTTCTTGAAATATGGTCGAACCCCCTGGCATTTTTAGGTCGAAGGGACTTTGTAGTCGAAAGGGGAGCGTCGGGGGGCGCCGAGGCGCCCAGACCATAGGGCGGCGCGCCCCCCTCCAGGCCGCGCCGGCCTGTGGTCTGGGGGCCACGCCCCCCCCCTGGTTCACTCTTTCGGCCCTTCATCTTCACGGTAAAAATAAGCCCATTGCGATTATTTCCGAGTTTTTTCCTGAAAGTCGAATTTCTGCACAAAAACGAGACACCAGTGCAATTCTGCTGAAAACAACGTTAGTCCGTGTTAGTTGTATCCAAAATACACAAATTAGAGGCAAAGCAATAGCAAAAGTGTTCGGTAAAGTAGATACGTTTTGGACGTATCAATGCCCAAGCTTAGACGCTTGAGTCTTCTTGCAATATGCAGGGATGAACCACGGGGGCATACCCAAGCTTAGACTTTTCACTCTTCTTGATCATATCATATCATCCTCCTCTCTTCATCCTTGAAAACTTCCTCCACACCAAACTCAAAACAATCTCATTAGAGAGTTAGTGCATAATCAAAAATTCACATGTTTAGCAAGGACACAATAATTACCAACACTTCTGGACATTACCCAAGGCTACTGAAATTTAATGGAGCAAAGAAATCCACTCAAACCCAATAAAAGAGGCAATGCGAAATAAAAGACAGAATCTGTCAAAACAGAACAGTCCGTAAAGACGAATATTTTCAAGGCACTTAACTTGCTCAGATGGAAAAGCTCAAAACTAATGAAAGTTGCGTACATATCTGAGGATCACGCATGAATTTTTGCAGATTTTTTTGATTCTTGTACAGAGAGAAAAACGCGAATTCGTGACAGCTAAGAATTCTGTTTCTGCGCAGAAATCTAAATCTAGTATCAACTTCCTATTAGAGACTTTACTTGGCACAACAATACAAGAAAATAAAGATACAAAGGTATTGCTACAGTAGTAACAAGCACCTTGACTCAAATATAAAACAAAAATTGCAGAAATAAAACAATCGGTTGTCTCCCATAAGCGCTTTTCTTTAACGCCTTTCAGCTAGGCGCAGAAAGTGCAATCAAGTAATATCAAGAGAAGAAGCATCAACATCATAATTTTTCTTAAGAACACAACTTGTCACAAAAGGTATCCTAGATGCTCCATTATCTAATTTTTTGCTCCTTACCCACATAAGCTTTCTCCTTAAACTTAAGAGAAGAAAAAGTTGAACCCAAGGTTCCCATAGCTTCTTCAAGTTCACCAATCCTATGGGTTTGATTATCATGGATAGCACAAGTTTCTAGGACAGCAATTCTTTTATTAATTCCTCCTAGTGATTTATCAAGTTTATCAGTATTATCAAGTAATATTCCCAATTTAGTCTCAACACTTGGAAGATTTTTCTCTATGGCTTCCAACTTTTTCATGACATCCTCAAGAGAGATTTCAATTTTAGCTTCATTAACAGGTGGTATTCCAACTAGACTTTCAATGATGCAACTAGCTTCTAAAGCAGGAATACCTAGGAAATTACCCCCCGCAAGAGTATCAACAACATACCTATTCCAGCTAGAGATACCAACATAAAAGTTCCTAAGGAGGATAATAGTGGAGTGTTTCTTAGTGCACCTATGATGAGCATCACTAATTCTGTACCAAGCATCTTTAAAACTTTCTCCCCCTTGTTGCTTAAACGAACGAACTTCAACTTCGGGATTACTCATTTTAGCAATAATAAAAATAAACTAAGCAAAACCAAATTAAATAAAGTAAAACAAGTAACTATTTTTTTGTGTTTTTGATATAAAGAAAGCAAACAAGATAGAAAATAAAATAAAGCAAAACAATAAACAAAGTAAAGAGATTGGGTGTGAGAGACTCCCCTTGAAGCGTGTCTTGATCTCCTCGGCAACGGCGCCAGAAAAGCTTGCTGCTGGCGTGGAGGCGGCTCCTTGTGACGGTAAAGCACACGTCCGTTGGGAACCCCAAGAGGAAGGTATGATGAGTACAACAGCGAGTTTTCCCTCAGTAAGAAACCAAGGTTTATCGAACCAGTAGGAGATGAAGGCCACGTGAAGGTTGTTGGTGAAGGAGTGTAGTGCGGCGCAACACCAGTGATTCCGGCGCCAACGTGGAACCTGCACAACACAATCAAACTACTTTGCCCCAACTTAACAGTGAGGTTGTCAATCTCACCGGCTTGCTGAAAACAAAGGATTAAACGTATGGTGTGGAGAATTATGTTTTCTTGCAGAAAACAAAATAGAACAATGATTGCAGTAGGTTGTATTTCAGATGTAAAAGAATGGACCGGGGTCCAAAGTTCACTAGTGGTGTCTCTCCAATAAGATAAATAGCATGCTGGGTGAACAAATTACAGTTGGGCAATTGACAAATAGAGATGCACATACATATCATGATGACTACTATGAGATTTACTTAGGGCATTACGACAAAGAACATAGACCGCCATCCAGCATGCATCTATGCCTAAAAAGTCCACCTTCAGGTTAGCATCCGCACCCCTTCCAGTATTAAGTTTTGCAAACAACAGACAATTGCATTAAGTATTGTGCGTAATGTAAACAATACAAATATCCTTAGACAAAGCATTGATGTTTTATCCCTAGTGGCAACAGCACATCCACAACCTTAGGGGTTCTTTGTCACTCCCCGCATTCAATGGAGACATGAACCCACTATCTAGCATAAATACTCCCTCTTGGAGTCACAAGTATCAACTTGGCCAGAGCCTCTACTAGCAACGGAGAGCATGCAAAAACATAAATAACATATATGATAGATCAATAATCAACTTGACATAGTATTCCATATTCATCGGATCCCAACAAACACAACATGTAGCATTACAAATAGATGATCCTGATCATGATAGGCAGCTCACAAGATCTAAACATGATAGCACAAGAGGAGAAGACAACCATCTAGCTACTGCTATGGACCCGTAGTCCAAGGATGAACTACTCACGCATCAGTCCGGAGGCGGGCATGGTGATGTAGAGCCCTCCGGTGATGATTCCCCTCTCCGGCAGGGTGCCGGAGGAGATCTTCTGAACCCCCCGAGATGGGGTTGACGGCGGCGGCGTCTCTGGAACGTTTCTCGTATCGTGGCTCTCGGTACTAGGGTTTTCGCGACGGAAGGAATAAATAGGCGAAGGGGCAGCGTCGAGGGGCGCCCGAGGGGCCCACCCCATAGGCCGGCGCGACCAGAGGTGGGGCCGCGCCGCCCTATGGGGTGGCCGCCTCGTGGCCCCTCTCCGTCTCCTCTTTGGTGTTCTGGAAGGCTCCATGGAAAATAGGACCGTGGGCTTTTGTTTCATCCAATTCCGAGAATATTCGTAAACTAACTTTTCTGAAATCAAAAACAGCAGAAAACAGGAACTGGCACTGCGGCATCTTGTTAATAGGTTAGTCTCGAAAAATGCATAAAAACATTATAAAGTATGACTAAAACATGTTGGTATTGTCATAAAACTAGCATGGAACATAAGAAATTATAGATACGTTGGAGACGTATCAGGGCGTTCATAGATTGAGAATGTGAACTTTAAGGAATTCTTATGCATCCCTACGCAGTGAATTTGTGTTTGTTATCAAACCGAAGAGTGGTTCAGAGTAGCGTAGTGAAGAGGTAATATCTATGTATTCAATTATGGTATCATTGTAGAGAGTGTTCACTTGTGAAAGTATGATCCCTAGACCTTGTTTCCAAGTATTGAAACACCGTTTACAACAAGTTCTACTACATGCTTGCTTGCTGCCATTTTTATTTTAGATTGCAATTACCACTCACAATCATCTATATTACTTGTATTTCACTATCTCTTCGCCGAACTAGTGCACCTATACACCTGACAAGTGTATTGGGTGTGTTGGGGGGACAATAGACTTCTTGTATCGTAATTACAGGGTTGCTTGAGAGGGATATCTTTGACCCCTCTACCTCCCTGAGTTCGATAAACCTTGGGTGATCCACTTAAGGGAAACTTGCTGCTGTTCTACAAACCTCATCACTTGGAGGCCCAACACTGTCTACAAGAATAGAAGCGTGTGTAGACATCACAGGGCATGAACAAGATCTGCTGGATCTGCGGGTGGTCTGGGGCGTGCTGCTTGTTGCGCCTCCTCTACCGCCACGTCTCTTCGCCAGCTTCACCCGGGCTTGTTCTGGGCTTGATCGGCCCGGATCGGTCCTTGGTCGTGCGCTGCCAGAGTCCTGCCTCTCTGGGGCTTCCAGCAGTCTACCATCGTTGTTGGCGATGTTCTGGCGTAGTAGTGTGCGACGTCCTTGCTGGCTCGCTTGGATGGTATCCTGGGGTTGGAGCGTGCTTGCCTGGGTAGGGCAGCATGTCTTGGGCTGCAGATGCTCCCGCGTTGCGGTCTTCCCTCCGATCATCTTGGTCGCACTAGTGCAGGTGTTGGCGTGCTGATTTGGTGCGGTTGTCGTGGTGCCTTCGTCCTAGCGCAGTGGGGCATTTGAATCCGGGCCTGGCCGGATTTGGCCAACCAGCTCTCTCGTTCATCCTACGGATGATTCTAGTTGGGGATTGATTATAATGTGGCTTGGGTTGGAGGTGCAGTAGTGAGTTCTTTTCTATCCGCTCTGTGTCCTCGCGATGGCGACCAGGTACTGGTGGGATCTAGGCGAAAGCTACGCATGGGCTTGGCATTGCTGGTGACGGCGTCACCTATTAGGTGTCGTTCCGTTCTTGAAGGTGTCACGATGTTGATCCCCCGTTTCGAATTGAAGGATTCCGTCCCTCCGACTCAACCTGCTAATCTTGGTGGCCCCGCTTCGGGCAAACTTCTCTTGTAGTTTCTTTCGGATCACCCTGTGATCTCTCGCTGGTGCCCTAGCCCTCTCAGCTCGTCGACCTAGCTACTTATACATGGTCCTGCTTCGGTAGCTGACGGCTCGCCTAGTGCCTTGTGGGGATTTCCTAGGTCAACGTCTGACCGTAGTATCGGTCGGTGGGCCTATCCCAATGCCATTGAAAGATGTTGTATTTCTAGTCTAGACCTAACCCGAGCTCGGGGGGTGGTGGTTTAGGGTCTAGGTGAAAACTTTGCATGACCATGGTCTCCACCGACGACGATGACACATTCCTACACCATGCACCTTCTTGGAGGCGTCGCCGCAGGACCCCATCTCCTTTGGATTCTCAAGTTCTACTAGGCTGCTGGCCCGTCATCGAGCCCCCCTTGAGCTGTTGTGTGATGGCGAGTAACTCACACGTTCGTTGGGAACCCCAAGAGGAAGGTATGATGCGCACAACAACAAGTTTTCCCTCAGAAAGAAACCAAGGTTTATCGAACCAGGAGGAGCCAAGAAGCACGTTGAAGGTTGATGGTGGCGAAATGTGATGCGGCGCAACACCAGGGATTCCGGCGCCAACGTGGAACCTGCACAACACAACCAAAGTACTTTGCCCCAACGAAACAGTGAGGTTGTCAATCTCACCGGCTTGCTAGTAACAAAGGATTAACCGTATTGTGTGGAAGATGATTGTTTGCGAAGAAAACAGAAAAACAAGTATTGCAGTAGATTGTATGCGATGTAAAGAATAGGACCGGGGTCCACAGTTCACTAGAGGTGTCTCTCCCATAAGATTAAAAGCATGTTGGGTGAACAAATTACAGTCGGGCAATTGACAAATAGAAAAGGGCATAACAATCCATATACATGATATGATAAATATAGTGAGATTTAATCAGGTCATTACGACAAAGTACATAGACCGCCATCCAGCATGCATCTATGCCTAAAAAGTCCACCTTCAGGTTATCATCCGAACCCCTTCCAGTATTAAGTTGCAAGCAACGAGACAATTGCATTAAGTATGGTGCGTAATGTAATCAACAACTACATCCTTAGACATAGCATCAATGTTTTATCCCTAGTGGCAACAAGACATCCACAACCTTAGAACTTTCCGTCACTTGTCCCGCATTTAATGGAGGCATGAACCCACTATCGTGCATAAATACTCCCTCTTGGAGTTAAGAGCAAAAACTTGGCCGAGCCTCTACTAATAACGGAGAGCATGCAAGATCATAAACAACACATAGGTAATAGATTGATAATCACCATAACATAGTATTCTCTATCCATCGGATCCCGACAAACACAACATATAGTATTACGGATAGATGATCTTGATCATGTTAGGCAGCTCACAAGATCCAACAATGAAGCACATGAGGAGAAGACGACCATCTAGCTACTGCTATGGACCCATAGTCCGGGGGTGAACTACTCACTCATCACTCCGGAGGCGATCATGGCGATGAAGAGTCCTCCGGGAGATGATTCCCTCTCCGGCAGGGTGCCGGAGGCGATCTCTCCGAATCCCCCGAGATGGGATTCGCGGCGGCGGCGTCTCTGGAAGGTTTTCCGTATCGTGGCTCTCGGTACAGAGGGTTTCGCGACGAAGACTTTAAGTAGGCGGAAGGGCAACGCGGGGGGCCACACGAGGGCCCCACACGCTAGGGCCGCGCGGCCAGGGTCTGGGCCGCGCCGCCCTAGTGTGGAGGCGCCTCGTGGCCCCACTTCCTTTCCCCTTCGGTCTTCTGGAAGCTTCGTGCAAAAATAGGACCCTGGGCGTTGATTTCGTCCAATTCTGAGAATATTTCCTTACTAGGATTTCCGAAACCAAAAACAGCAGAAAACGACAGAGCTGGCTCTTCGGCATCTTGTTAATAGGTTAGTGCCGGAAAATGCGTAAATACGACATATAATGTGTATAAAACATGTAGATATCATCAATAATGTAGCATGGAACATAAGAAATTATCGATACGTCGGAGACGTATCAGCATCCCCAAGCTTAGTTCTGCCCGTCCCGAGCAGGTAAACGATAACAAGGATAATTTCGGAGTGACATGCCATCATAATCTTGATCATACTATTGTAAACATATGTAATGAATGCAGCGATCAAAACAATGGTAATGACATGAGTAAACAAATGAATCATAAAGCAAAGACTTTTCATGAATAGTACTTCAAGACAAGCATCAATAAGTCTTGCATAAGAGTTAACTCTTCAAGCAATAAATCAAAGTAAAGGTATTGAAGCAACACAAAGGAAGATTAAGTTTCAGCAGTTGCTTTCAACTTATAACATGTATATCTCATGGATAGTGTCAATATAAAGTAATATAACAAGTGCAATATACAAGTATGTAGGAATCAATGCACAGTTCACACAAGTGTTTGCTTCTTGAGGTGGAGAGAAATAGGTAAACTGACTCAACAATAAAAAGGTAAAAGAAAGGTCCTTCAAAGAGGAAAGCATCGATTGCTATATTTGTGCTAGAGCTTTTATTTTGAAAACATGAAACAATTTTGTCAACGGTAGTAATAAAGCATATGAGTTATGTAAATTATATCTTACAAGTTGCAAGCCTCATGCATAGTATACTAATAGTGCCCGCACCTTGTCCTAATCAGCTTGGACTACCGGATCATCGCAATACACATGTTTCAACCAAGTGTCACAAAGGGGTACCTCCATGCCACCTGTACAAAGGTCTAAGGAGAAAGCTCGCATTTTGGATTTCTCGCTTTTGATTATTCTCAACTTAGACATCCATACCGGGACAACATGGACAACAGATAATGGACTCCTCTTTAATGCATAAGCATGTGGCAACGATTAGTGTTCTCATATGAGATTGAGGATATATGTCCAAAACTGAAACTTCCACCATGATTCATGGCTTTAGTTAGCGGCCCAATGTTCTTCTCTAACAATATGCATGCTCCAACCATTAAGGTGGTAGATCTATCTTACTTCAGACAAGACGGACATGCATAGCAACTCACACGATATTCAACAAAGAATAGTTGATGGCGTCCCTGAAGCATGGTTATCGCACAACAAGCAACTTAATAAGAGATAAAGTGCATAAGTACATATTCAATACCACAATAGTTTTTAAGGCTATTTTGTCCCATGAGCTATATATTGCAAAGGCGAATGATGGAATTTTAAAGGTAGCACTCAAGCAATTTACTTTGGAATGGCGGAGAAATACCATGTAGTAGGTAGGTATGGTGGACACAAATGGCATAGTGGTTGGCTCAAGGATTTGGATGCATGAGAAGTATTCCCTCTCGATACAAGGTTTAGGCTAGCAAGGTTATTTGAAGCAAACTCAAAGATGAACCGGTGCAGCAAAACTCACATAAAAGACATATTGTAAACATTATAAGACTCTACACCGTCTTCCTTGTTGTTCAAAACTCAATAATAGAAATTATCTAGACCTTAGAGAGACCAAATATGCAAACCAAATTTTAGCAAGCTCTATGTATTTCTTCATTAATGGGTGCAAAGTATATGATGCAAGAGCTTAAACATGAGCACAACAATTGCCAAGTATCACATTATCCAAGACATTTTAGAATTACTACATGTAGCGTTTCCCGATTCCAACCATATAACAATTTAACGAAGAAGCAACCTTCGCCTTGAACATTATGAGTAAAGCCTAAGGACATATTTGTCCATATGCAACAGCGGAGTGTGTCTCTCTCCCATACAGTGAATGCTAGGATCCATTTTATTCAAACAAAAACAAAAACAAAACAAACCGACGCTCCAAGTAAAGAACATAAGATGTGACTGAATAAAAATATAGTTTAAGGGGAGGAACCTAATGATGTTGTCGATGAAGAAGGGGATGCCTTGGGCATCCCCAAGCTTAGACGCTTGAGACTTCTTAAAATATGCAGCGATGAACCACGGGGGCATCCCCAAGCTTAGAGCTTTCACTCCTCTTGATCATAGTATATCATACTCCTCTCTTGACCCTTGAAAACTTCCTTCACACCAAACTTCAAGCAAACTCATTAGAGGGTTAGTGCACAATTAAAAATTTACATATTCAGAGGTGACACAATCATTCTTAACACTTCTGGACATTGCACAAAGAGCTACTGGACATTAATGGATCAAAGGAATTCATCCGACATAGCAAATACGGCAATGCGAAATAAAAGGCAGAATCTGTCAAAAACAGAACAGTCCGTAAAGACAAACCTGAAAGGGGCACTGTAACGCCCTAACTTTTGCAACCTCGTTAAGTGTCTAGAATGCAAAAATTAGGGGGAACAAAAACTTTTTCTAACAGCTAATTAAGATGAATTGCCTTGATCTGCTTGCAACTGAATTGACTTGATATGATTGTTGTTATGAATTTTCTTGATCTGCTTGTTTAGATTTTCTCTTGGGATACTTCAAGGAGTAATTCCTCTTTAATAGAAATACATTAGTCACTTACCAAATGAATTACATGTGTGGCTTAGGAACATATGTTTTCCTTTTTCACTACATCAAACCTTTCCACTTACGGCAACATGAGTGTGCCTACTTAAAATTCATCTATGTGATATAATCCAGCTCCAACCATTCTTGATTCAAAACTGGGAATCATCTACCCTTTTATACATCTTTCCCTTATACCCTAGTCAAAAACCCTAAGACCTCACAAATTTGGCTAAGTCCTAAAAGCTGCTATCGGGTTCCATTTAAATCCTCGTATTAAGCTACCCCTTTCCATCTAAGGCAGTGCACTTGGTCCTGGACCTACCTTGTCTTGAGCACTTCCCAACCATGCCATTTACTTGGACCAAATCACTCATATAACCACTTATCCTTGATGGTTTTGAGGCCAAGTCAAAAATCTATTTTGGCAGTGTTAAAATATTCAAAATTTGGTTGTTGTTTCCTAAGCACTCACCACTATTATAGGTGGACTCGATGCATGTATGTCATCCATTCAACTCTCCCTTCAACTTCCACGTCATGCAATGTCTCATGCTATCCTCATAACCCATATTTTCCACTTGATCGTGTGCTCTGTCTAGTGTTTTACCTCTAGATCCCTTTTCTCCACTTTTACCTCTTATTTTTCTTTAATTCAAGTTTAACCCTCAATTACAAGGTGTGGAAATGATAGCTACATTATGTAGTAATCATCCACCCTTGAGATCATATTTCCCAAGATTGTTCTTACTTTCTTACAAAAGAAAATTTCCAAAACTCTATTTATTTTCTTCTCTAGTTTAACTAACTACTTCTAGTTTTATTAAACCTTTTCCAATTATTTCTTCAAATAAAACAAGGGAATGAGATTGGTATGTTTATCATCTCATCTCCACTAAAGAATGATTTCTATATCATTATTTTATTTTATTTATTCTATCTTCCTTCTTTTTCACAAAATGCTTGTTAATGGTACTCATGCCATTTCTTGTTTCTCTCTTGCTTCTATCAAAATTTGAGAAATCTACCTTGCTTTATAAAGTGAGTAGAGACTTGGGAAAAATTCTAAGATCTAACCAGACCTCTCTCAATATTTTCAAAGGATCCATTTCAATTGATTTTCCCTTCCAGTGTTCCATAGACAATTGGAGTAATTTCAGATACCTATCTATTGAATTCCTATGTATATGACAAATCTTGCACTTCAAATTACCTCTCTATTTTATTTTAACATCACCACCACTTCTTCCTTGCCATAATCCACTTGATGGGCATTTGATCATCTATGGCATAATGTCCATTTCCACATCTATCTATTATTTCTTACATCACACAAATGAAAACCAAACTCCACTTATGATCTAACCATCATCAGCTCCCCCATTCACCTACACCCTCAATTGCTTGACCTTTTTGATCACTGTGTTCCATGTGGGAATATATGAGCCGGCCATGTCTTGTATTTCATGCATGCATGTGTGTAACCTACCCATCTCTCTCTCTCTCTCTCTCTCTCTCTCTCTCTCTCTCTTGACAACTAGGCCTACAACTGCACCCACCTGCACCTCTAACACGCCCAGAACGCCACCCCTGCTAGCCCAAAACCCTCCTCCCTCTCTCATGACGACCTAGGACACCCGTCGGCATGGACACCAATTAATCAAGCGCCTCTGCCGCGACCAGCGCGCCACTATGCTCCTCTAGCTGACCTTGAAGCATCCCTAGCACGCTATCGTTTTTGTCCCGTTCCTTCTGGCCGTTTTCGAGCTCGCTCTGTAAGCCGACAGTCCATCGAGCACCTGGCGTGCACAGGTTAGTCGCCCTCCCTCTGAGCCGACCGACCTCCCCCTTACCTGTCCTCTCGCCAGCGACACCGCCTCACCTCATTGGTGTACCCGGCGTAGCCACCGCCCCTCTCCTTGTCCCTTTCCCCCTGGACACGCCCGCCGCCCTCGGCCGCCTAGCGACGGACGCCACGTCGAGGTCGAGCACCGGGCTCGTCCTGATCAAAGCCCCTGCCTCTCCTCCTTCTTGCACACGCCACTCTCTCCCTCTCATCCTACAAATACCCCGGGAGAACCCCAGACACCCCCTTCCCTTTCTTACCCGTCGCCGAACCGCTCGTGCCCCGAGCCCCCGAAGAACTGAGCCGGACGTGCTGCCCGTCGTCGTCGTTCGCGTCACAGCCGTCGCCCTCTTCTCTCCCTCTCCGTTCCATCCTCTTCCTCTCATCACCACTGTCCTGACCCGCCTCTTTTTCTTGCTCATGTCTCCCCGTAGCCGTCGCCTTTGAGGACGCCCGGGAGGTGCTGCGAGAAACGGCGTCGTCCGCGCCGCCAACCTGGTGGGTTGCTGCTCGTTCTTGAGGATCTGCGGCGCTGCTCCTCACCTCCTCCACTCTGCCCCATCGTTTTCCAGGAGCGCCCGAAGCTGCCGCTGTCGTCATGTTCGTCTGCAGCTCCGCAGGCCACGTCGACGTCCGTGTCTTCCGCCGGCCTTGACTTCGTCCGCGTCGGCGCCAAGAAACTCCCTGGCGGACAGGAAGCGCTGCACGGGCCTCTGCATTCCGGCTCTCAGCACAGCGTCGAGCCGCCGCTCGGCCTCTGCTGCGTTCCCGTCGTCGGAACCCCGTCCACACCGGCGCCGCGCACACCACGCACCAAGTCGACGCCTGGAGGCCGTCCTTGCATGCACGCGTCGCCTTCCGAGACGCCCTGAAGCTCCGCCACTCCGCTCCGTCGCCCTCGTGCCCCTCGGTGAGTTCCTTCTCTCACTTCGTCGTGACCATCGCGGCGGCGCTGTTTCTCCCAGGGCGGAGACGACACCCAGCGGGATACGTGCATGGATGCACGTCCGCGCGGGCGGGCCACGGCCAGCTGGTCCATGCTGGGCCGCGCCCTGCTGCCCGCCGCGCGCTCGCGTGCCGTCGCCCAGCTTGGCCAGCCCACTACGGGTCCGCCGCCCCAGCCTTCTGGCCCATTCCCTTTTCCTTTGGTTCCTGCAAATATTCCCCTGTCAGCACTAGTTTAGGATTAAATCCACCAAAAATTCGTCAAGCATCAAAAATCAAAATTTAAATTTATAAATGTTCCTAAACAAATTCTCAATCACATACATTTACATGCATGTGAATTTGTGCGGTATATATTTACTGGTATTTATGTTTCGAAATGTTGCTCTTTTGTTAGAAAATTAATTGAGAGAGTTTTATGTACCCTTTTGCGGTGAGGTAAATTTTTCTAGAAACATAATGTCCATAGCTTCATTTTGCAATAGGTTTTGAATGCAGGAGCTTCCTGGAAATGGTTTGGTTGACATACCAAATTGTGTCCAGGGAGCTGTTCTCTGATTTTTAATTTGCAGATGAAAATGTTTTTGGTAGAGAACCCAAAGGCACCTGGTAGGTATCTTTATAAGGTACCTCAGGGTCAAAGGAAATATTTTTGTGAGTAGTATTTTATTTCTGAGAATTTTGCTAGTGAAACAGGGCACCTTTTCGATATCGATTTTTATTAATTCTTTTACAAATCGGAAAAATGCCAACCCAGTGGGGTTGGATCACATTTAACTTTAGCTATCCAGGGGTATGCTTGGTTTTGGTTGGTTGTGCTCTGATACTGGTAGGCTTAGTTATAGATTGTCTCTGGTTTCTGTCTTATTTAAATTTTATAAATTATTTAAAAAATTATTTGCAAGTGATTCTTGTGCAAGTGTGTTCTAAATGTTGTTGGTTTTCAGTAGGTATGCTTGAATGTACTTTTCTGACGCACAGAAAGATTTAGACCATTTAAATGGTTCCTAAGTCATTTCTGGTTTTATAAAAATCATAACTTTTGTCTTAAAAACCCAAATTTATTGAATCCAATTTATGTAGCTTTAAAAAGTCAAGCTTTACTCTCTGTAATTTTACCAAATTTTTATGTGCATTTTTATAGGGTGGTTTGTTAATGTGGTATATTGCTTATTTTACCCATAGGGAAATTGTGTTGTTTTCGTTTAAAAAGTTTTGTAATGAACTTTGGCACCAAACCCTTTTTGGTGGTTTCCAAGATTCATTACATACCAGTACTTGTGTAGATTATGATTTGTTGTGAGGCAGAGCCTTTTTAGCAAAATAACCAATTGTCCCTAGGTGCTAATTATTGATATGTTCAGTGTCTACGATTTGGTGGTTTGCTGTTGTGTGTTGATTGTGTGGTTTGATGCTATGGCCATGTGTTGATTGTTCTCCCTTTTCTTTTGCGACGCTAGAATGCGAACTCTATCGGAGAAGGTGAGGATCTTGGTGAGGATTTCGAAGAGGAAGAAAGAGCTGATGATTCATGAAGATGAAGTCCATGGACATATAGCCAACAAAGGCAAGCCACCTCTTGATGCATCTCTGATCCTATATATCTTATTCTTGCATTAATACAGGTTTTATAAAAGTGCATATCTTTTATTTATGTTGTCGGTGGTTAGTGCCATCCGGAGTTTTATTAATCCACCCTTAGGGTGCAACCCTTGTTGGTACCTACTGATCACACTTCTATTAGTGATATGGTGCTTACCACCTCATCACACTTGTCGCCTCTTTTCAAAGAGAAATTGGACTATAGGTTGGGAGCCCTGGAAAAATATTTGTGAAAATTGTTTTCAAGCAAAAAGGTTTTCTGGAAAACCTTGGAATGGGGTAGCCCTGCCCGAGTGTGGTTTTGATTAAATGTTTTTGTACAGAAAAGACTTGCTTGGAGCAAGGGAAGTGAAGAAAAATTGTTTTCGAAAGCCTTTTGTTGACTGAGTACATCACCGGACCTAGCCAGTACGACCACATTACCCTTTAGTGGGACGGGGCGTAGCGTAGTAGTTTGTCTCGCCTTAGTTTGGGTCCTGCAAATGTAAGGGGTAGTCCGAGCATGGACACCTATCGACCGTGGCCTTCCCAACGAGCTGGGAACGTCTTTCCATTGCGTATCGATGGCAGGGGTACAACCTATGAGCTCCCATTGAATAATGCCTCGCAGTTGGTCGCGGCATTCCGGAGGGTCGAGCTGGTCGGGGAATTTGCTACTCCTGGGTAAACGACCCTCGGACTGCGGTGTTGGGAGGTACAACTCTAGGCGGCATGTCTTGGGCTAAGGCGAGCGAGCGAAAAACTACGATCGGGTACTTGTCGTGGCATATGTTGTTATGCGGGGATGATGCCCACACGATGAGTATTCGGATCTTGTGGGGAAAGTGTACAACCTCCGCAGAGTGTAAAATCTATTCGAATAGCCGTGTCCGCGGCAATGGACGTGGGAAAGGAAGTGCTGAGTATCAAAAGGAGTTTTGTTTTATAAAAGTGTTTTCTCAAAATGTTGATTTGGGAAAGTGACGCCAGTGGGACTGGTGGAAAGGTACCTGCGAGGTACGGTGGACAATATGGAATAAGTGTGTTGGCCATTTGAGATGGCCGGAAATAAGCATGGGTTATCCTTACCTATTAGTCTGCAAACAAAATGGTTTACAAAATGGTTTTCAACAGATATTTAGAGGTGTCATACTCTCGAGAGGAATTACCTCTCGCTCCTTGTCGCCCTAGTTTAGTGCCTATTCCTTGCTACTGCCAAATTGCATATTCTTTTACTTCTCTCTAAGGTGGTTTGCGAGTACAATTCATAATGTACTCATGGCTTTGTCCCTGGCTATTTACTTGGCCAGACTTGGTGGAGTCCGACAGATGAAGAAGAAGTCGACGACGTCTATGCGAGCTAGGAACGTCTTCCCAGTCAGTTGCCTGTAGGGTTATGGCATGACTTGGGCCACGCGAACGCTTTCGTCTGAAGTATTTCCGCTGTGTGATTGTTGATCTCCCGCCATTGCGGCTTTTATGTAAGTAATGGTCAGGTGACCTGTTGTAATCTTTTTATTCGGTACTGTAATGGATGATGTATTTGATACCAGTTCGGTTATGCTTTCACGACACACTGATCATGGGATCGTGAATGTGTACGCATAACGGGTGTTTCGGACAGCTAGTCCGGGGCCCCACAGAGCTGGTATCAGAGCCATCCTGACTGTAGGAGACCTTAGTTAGCATGGACGTTAGTTAGGAAAATACTACTTTGGTAAAACTATTTACAAAACTTACTTTCCTAAGTAACTAGAAGCTTGGCTTCTATCTTCTTACCTTTTCAAAAACTTCTCATTCTTACCCCGCTCTCTGATTTCGAAAGATTTCAAAAAAAAAAAAAAAAAATTGATTCTACTATCTCATCCTCTTCCAAATCAACATATTGGACGATGCCCCACTCAGACTCGGAAATTCAAAGTCGGAGATGGATCAATCCTTCAGGAAGTCTCAAGTATCTCCGGCTGCAGCCATAGAAGGTTTGGATGTCGACTAGCCGTATACATATGGGAATAACAAGATCATGTCTTTGGATGACACCAAGGTCTGTCAAGGAGCTGACCTTGTCCCCCCTTGGACTTGTACTTTTGCAGTCGTCAGGGATCAAGCCCTCAGTTTCTTGACTAGTAATTTTTAGGTTCGTTGTAGAAGCTGTTGACCTGGTCACTTCACCAATTACCCTCTGAAGACCTCACATCCCTAGGATGTTGAGACCACAAGTCCGATGCAGTTTTCGCCTCCGCCTCAACATCGACGACTCAACACCAGGCCTGCTTCACCGCCAACTGCTCCAAGAATCCATGTCGAAGTCGGTATCAGCAAGTTGGAGGTATCAACATATGCGACCAACCCTATAGGAAAGATAGGACAAACTCAATTGCTTCGATTGAGCTGCCCCGCGTATTAGGCATCCTTGTATACTTAAGTACCTCATGTTGTTTTCATGATTTCTTGTGGTGTTCTGCATTTGCTGCTTGAGTGCCTGTGATTGCTTTTTGTGTGTATGCTTGCTCTAGTCTTTCGGCCTGAAAATTCCTTTTTGTGTGATAACCCAGTCTAGGAAACCCTCCCTAAGATGTTTTCCTCGCATCCGGTCAAAATTATAGTAGAAAGTGTAACTATTAGTTTACAAAGTTCACGGGAAACTCTCACTCTAAACTTGGAAAACAACTAGATGCAACCCTGTTTTCCCGAATTGCTAACTTCAGTACAACACTCACCCAAAGACACCCTGTGACGCCAATGAAGCAGAAGCCAATACCTTCAAGATCGACTACAACTCCACGAGAAGATGAAGCCCTGCTAATTTTGTCTAACCGTAGAGTATAATCGCACTAACCTTGAGGTATCTTCTTAAAACCACCCTCTGACGCACCATCTAACCAGCTGAAGGATGATAGCATCGAAGCCAAGTTACCCTACATGGTCTATCTGGTCCTCATCAAGTGAAGCCTTTGAAGACAATCCAAGACTCAAGATTTGGTGTACATTAGTGAACACCAACCCTAAAGTTGAAGACTGTTTTGGATGACTGTCGCTGCTGCTTTATGTGAAGACTCACCATGAGTTCCGCCGACTTCCTAACTTAACGAGCGCCCTACAGAACAGTAAACACCGTGTATGTGCATCTTGGAGCTGCGGACTGCACTTCGCCCCTGAAGATTCTTCAACTCAAGACGGGAGATCGGTGACTTCTTCAATAGCGCCCGACAAGACCGCATGGCTGAAGCTTTGAGTTCCCCCCCAAACCTGATGAACAATCTTAAGGGTGGAAGACTTCGTCTTCCACTAAATTCCAAGCTAACCCTGAAACTTTCGACCTTTATAAAGCACCATTGAAATGCGCTAACTCTCCCGGAATCGTAGACCCTTCTAGTATTGTTAGGAAGCTACAGATCTAACACCGGCGTAGAGAATTTAACCTCTTCACGAAGCTTTTCCTCGGCGGAAATCTACCATGTCTCTCAGAAGCGGAAGTTGTGATCTTCCGACAACAGCACGTCTACCGGAAGATGGAGTCTAACTTAAGTTAACCTATAAAACCTCTCTAGTCCTACACCCAGTAATCTCGGGACGAGATTATTTTAAGGGTGGAAGGTCTGTAACGCCCTAACTTTTGCAACCTCGTTAAGTGTCTAGAATGCAAAAATTAGGGGGAACAAAAACTTTTTCTAACAGCTAATTAAGATGAATTGCCTTGATCTGCTTGCAACTGAATTGACTTGATATGATTGTTGTTATGAATTTTCTTGATCTCGCTTGTTTAGATTTTCTCTTGGGATACTTCAAGGAGTAATTCCTCTTTAATAGAAATACATTAGTCACTTACCAAATGAATTACATGTGTGGCTTAGGAACATATGTTCTCCTTTTTCACTACATCAAACCTTTCCACTTACGGCAACATGAGTGTGCCTACTTAAAATTCATCTATGTGATATAATCCAGCTCCAACCATTCTTGATTCAAAACTGGGAATCATCTACCCTTTTATACATCTTTCCCTTATACCCTAGTCAAAAACCCTAAGACCTCACAAATTTGGCTAAGTCCTAAAAACTGCTATCAGGTTCCATTTAAATCCTCTGTATTAAGCTACCCCTTTCCATCTAAGGCAGTGCACTTGGTCCTGGACCTACCTTGTCTTGAGCACTTCCCAACCATGCCATTTACTTGGACCAAATCACTCATATAACCACTTATCCTTGATGGTTTTGAGGCCAAGTCAAAAATCTATTTTGGCAGTGTTAAAATATTCAAAATTTGGTTGTTGTTTCCTAAGCACTCACCACTATTATAGGTGGACTCGATGCATGTATGTCATCCATTCAACTCTCCCTTCAACTTCCACGTCATGCAATGTCTCATGCTATCCTCATAACCCATATTTTCCACTTGATCGTGTGCTCTGTCTAGTGTTTTACCTCTAGATCCCTTTTCTCCACTTTTACCTCTTATTTTTCTTTAATTCAAGTTTAACCCTCAATTACAAGGTGTGGAAATGATAGCTACATTATGTAGTAATCATCCACCCTTGAGATCATATTTCCCAAGATTGTTCTTACTTTCTTACAAAAGAAAATTTCCAAAACTCTATTTATTTTCTTCTCTAGTTTAACTAACTACTTCTAGTTTTATTAAACCTTTTCCAATTATTTCTTCAAATAAAACAAGGGAATGAGATTGGTATGTTTATCATCTCATCTCCACTAAAGAATGATTTCTATATCATTATTTTATTTTATTTATTCTATCTTCCTTCTTTTTCACAAAATGCTTGTTAATGGTACTCATGCCATTTCTTGTTTCTCTCTTGCTTCTATCAAAATTTGAGAAATCTACCTTGCTTTATAAAGTGAGTAGAGACTTGGGAAAAATTCTAAGATCTAACCAGCCTCTCTCAATATTTTCAAAGGATCCATTTCAATTGATTTTCCCTTCCAGTGTTCCATAGACAATTGGAGTAATTTCAGATACCTATCTATTGAATTCCTATGTATATGACAAATCTTGCACTTCAAATTACCTCTCTATTTTATTTTAACATCACCACCACTTCTTCCTTGCCATAATCCACTTGATGGGCATTTGATCATCTATGGCATAATGTCCATTTCCACATCTATCTATTATTTCTTACATCACACAAATGAAAACCAAACTCCACTTATGATCTAACCATCATCAGCTCCCCCATTCACCTACACCCTCAATTGCTTGACCTTTTTGATCACTGTGTTCCATGTGGGAATATATGAGCCGGCCATGTCTTGTATTTCATGCATGCATGTGTGTAACCTACCCATCTCTCTCTCTCTCTCTCTCTCTCTCTCTCTCTCTCTCTTGACAACTAGGCCTACAACTGCACCCACCTGCACCTCTAACACGCCCAGAACGCCACCCCTGCTAGCCCAAAACCCTCCTCCCTCTCTCATGACGACCTAGGACACCCGTCGGCATGGACACCAATTAATCAAGCGCCTCTGCCGCGACCAGCGCGCCACTAGGCTCCTCTAGCTGACCTTGAAGCATCCCTAGCACGCTATCGTTTTTGTCCCGTTCCTTCTGGCCGTTTTCGAGCTCGCTCTGTAAGCCGACAGTCCATCGAGCACCTGGCGTGCACAGGTTAGTCGCCCTCCCTCTGAGCCGACCGACCTCCCCCTTACCTGTCCTCTCGCCAGCGACACCGCCTCACCTCATTGGTGTACCCGGCGTAGCCACCGCCCCTCTCCTTGTCCCTTTCCCCCGGACACGCCCGCCGCCCTCGGCCGCCTAGCGACGGACGCCACGTCGAGGTCGAGCACCGGGCTCGTCCTGATCAAAGCCCCTGCCTCTCCTCCTTCTTGCACACGCCACTCTCTCCCTCTCATCCTACAAATACCCCGGGAGAACCCCAGACACCCCCTTCCCTTTCTTACCCGTCGCCGAACCGCTCGTGCCCCGAGCCCCCGAAGAACTGAGCCGGACGTGCTGCCCGTCGTCGTCGTTCGCGTCACGGCCGTCGCCCTCTTCTCTCCCTCTCCGTTCCATCCTCTTCCTCTCATCACCACCGTCCCGACCCGCCTCTTTTCTTGCTCATGTCTCCCCGTAGCCGTCGCCTTTGAGGACGCCCGGGAGGTGCTGCGAGAAACGGCGTCGTCCGCGCCGCCAACCTGGTGGGTTGCTCGCTCGTTCTTGAGGATCCGCGGCGCCGCTCCTCACCTCCTCCACTCTGCCCCATCGTTTTCCAGGAGCGCCCGAAGCTGCCGCTGTCGTCATGTTCGTCTGCAGCTCCGCAGGCCACGTCGACGTCCGTGTCTTCCGCCGGCCTTGACTTCGTCCGCGTCGGCGCCAAGAAACTCCCTGGCGGACGAGAAGCGCCGCACGGGCCTCGCATTCCGGCTCTCGGCACAGCGTCGAGCCGCCGCTCGGCCTCTGCTGCGTTCCCGTCGTCGGAACCCCGTCCACACCGGCGCCGCGCACACCACGCACCAAGTCGACGCCTGGAGGCCGTCCTTGCATGCACGCGTCGCCTTCCGAGACGCCCTGAAGCTCCGCCACTCCGCTCCGTCGCCCTCGTGCCCCTCGGTGAGTTCCTTCTCTCACTCCGTTGTGGCCATCGCGGCGGCGCCGTTTCTCCTGGGTGTAGACGACACCCAGCGATACGTGCATGCACGCACTTCCGCGCGGGCAGGCCACGTCGAATCGGTCCATGCTGGGCCGCGCCCCTGCTGCCCACCGCGCACTTGCGTGCCGTCGCCCGGCTTGGCTGGCCCACTACGGGTCCGCCGCCCCAGCCTTCTGGCCCATTCCCTTTTCCTTTGGTTCCTGCAAATATTCCCCTGTCAGCACTAGTTTAGGATTAAATCCACCAAAAATTCGTCAAGCATCAAAAATCAAAATTTAAATTTATAAATGTTCCTAAACAAATTCTCAATCACATACATTTACATGCATGTGAATTTGTGCGGTATATATTTACTGGTATTTATGTTTCTGAAATGTTGCTCTTTTGTTAGAAAATTAATTGAGAGAGTTTTATGTACCCTTTTGCGGTGAGGTAAATTTTTCTAGAAACATAATGTCCATAGCTTCATTTTGCAATAGGTTTTGAATGCAGGAGCTTCCTGGAAATGGTTTGGTTGACATACCAAATTGTGTCCAGGGAGCCGTTCTCTCGATTTTTAATTTGCAGATGAAAATGTTTTTGGTAGAGAACCCAAAGGCACCTGGTAGGTATCTTTATAAGGTACCTCAGGGTCAAAGGAAATATTTTTGTGAGTAGTATTTTATTTCTGAGAATTTTGCTAGTGAAACAGGGCACCTTTTCAGTATCTGATTTTTATTAATTCTTTTACAAATCGGAAAAATGCCAACCCAGTGGGGTTGGATCACATTTAACTTTAGCTATCCAGGGGTATGCTTGGTTTTGGTTGGTTGTGCTCTGATACTGGTAGGCTTAGTTATAGATTGTCTCTGGTTTCTGTCTTATTTAAATTTTATAAATTATTTAAAAAATTATTTGCAAGTGATTCTTGTGCAAGTGTGTTCTAAATGTTGTTGGTTTTCAGTAGGTATGCTGAATGTACTTTTCTGACGCACAGAAAGATTTAGACCATTTAAATGGTTCCTAAGTCATTTCTGGTTTTATAAAAATCATAACTTTTGTCTTAAAAACCCAAATTTATTGAATCCAATTTATGTAGCTTTATAAAGTCAAGCTTTACTCTCTGTAATTTTACCAAATTTTTATGTGCATTTTTATAGGGTGGTTTGTTAATGTGGTATATTGCTTATTTTACCCATAGGGAAATTGTGTTGTTTTCGTTTAAAAAGTTTTGTAATGAACTTTGGCACCAAACCCTTTTTGGTGGTTTCCAAGATTCATTACATACCAGTACTTGTGTAGATTATGATTTGTTGTGAGGCAGAGCCTTTTTAGCAAAATAACCAATTGTCCCTAGGTGCTAATTATTGATATGTTCAGTGTCTCTGATTTGGTGGTTTGCTGTTGTGTGTTGATTGTGTGGTTTGATGCTATGGCCATGTGTTGATTGTTCTCCCTTTTCTTTTGCGACGCTAGAATGCGAACTCTATCGGAGAAGGTGAGGATCTTGGTGAGGATTTCGAAGAGGAAGAAAGAGCTGATGATTCATGAAGATGAAGTCCATGGACATATAGCCAACAAAGGCAAGCCACCTCTTGATGCATCTCTGATCCTATATATCTTATTCTTGCATTAATACAGGTTTTATAAAAGTGCATATCTTTTATTTATGTTGTCGGTGGTTAGTGCCATCCGGAGTTTTATTAATCCACCCTTAGGGTGCAACCCTTGTTGGTACCTACTGATCACACTTCTATTAGTGATATGGTGCTTACCACCTCATCACACTTGTCGCCTCTTTTCAAAGAGAAATTTGACTATAGGTTGGGAGCCCCGGAAAAATATTTGTGAAAATTGTTTTCAAGCAAAAAGGTTTTCTGGAAAACCTTGGAATGGGGTAGCCCTGCCCGAGTGTGGTTTTGATTAAATGTTTTTGTACAGAAAAGACTTGCTTGGAGCAAGGGAAGTGAAGAAAAATTGTTTTCGAAAGCCTTTTGTTGGACCGAGTACATCACCGGACCTAGCCAGCACGACCACATTACCCTTTAGTGGGACGGGCGTAGCGTAGTAGTTTGTCTCGCCTTAGTTTGGGTCCCGCAAATGTAAGGGGTAGTCCGAGCATGGACACCTATCGACCGTGGCCTTCCCGACGAACCGGGAACGCCTTTCCATTGCGTATCGATGGCAGGGGTACAACCTATGAGCTCCCATTGAATAATGCCTCGCAGCTTGGTCGCGGCATTCCGGAGGGTCGAGCTGGTCGGGGAATTTGCTACTCCTGGGTAAACGACCCCTCGGACTCTGGTGTTGGGAGGTACAACTCTAGGCGGCATGTCTTGGGCTAAGGCGAGCAGGCGAAAAACTACGATCGGGTACTTGTCGTGGCATATGTTGTTATGCGGGGATGATGCCCACACGATGAGTATTCGGATCTTGTGGGGAAAGTGTACAACCTCTGCAGAGTGTAAAATCTATTCGAATAGCCGTGTCCGCGGCAATGGACGTGGGAAAGGAAGTGCTGAGTATCAAAAGGAGTTTTGTTTTATAAAAGTGTTTTCTCAAAATGTTGATTTGGGAAAGTGACGCCGATGGGATCGGTGGAAAGGTACTGCGAGGTACGGTGGACAATATGGAATAAGTGTGTTGGCCATTTGAGATGGCCGGAAATAAGCATGGGTTATCCTTACCTATTAGTCTGCAAACAAAATGGTTTACAAAATGGTTTTCAACAGATATTTAGAGGTGTCATACTCTCGAGAGGAATTACCTCTCGCTCCTTGTCGCCCTAGTTTAGTGCCTATTCCTTGCTACTGCCAAATTGCATATTCTTTTACTTCTCTCTAAGGTGGTTTGCGAGTACAATTCATAATGTACTCATGGCTTTGTCCCTGGCTATTTACTTGGCCAGACTTGGTGGAGTCCGACAGATGAAGAAGAAGTCGACGACGTCTATGCGAGCTAGGAACGTCTTCCCAGTCAGTTGCCTGTAGGGTTATGGCATGACTTGGGCCACGCGAACGCTTTCGTCTGAAGTATTTCCGCTGTGTGATTGTTGATCTCCCGCCATTGCGGCTTTTATGTAAGTAATGGTCAGGTGACCTGTTGTAATCTTTTTATTCGGTACTGTAATGGATGATGTATTTGATACCAGTTCGGTTATGCTTTCACGACACACTGATCATGGGATCGTGAATGTGTACGCATAACGGGTGTTTCGGACAGCTAGTCCGGGGCCCCACAGGCACTAGACTTGCTCAAATGGAAAAACTCAAAACTAATGAAAGTTGCGTACACATCTGAGGATCACGCTCGTAATTTTGCAGATTTTTTCGAATTTTTTACAGAGACTTATGCCAGAATTCGTGACAGACAGCAATGCTGTTTCTGCGCAGCGATCCCAAATATAACATCAACTTTAGCATAGAAACTTTACTTGGCACAAAAACATGATAAGGAGAGGTTGCTACAGTAGTAAACAACTTCCAAGACTCAAATATAAAACAAATTACTGTAGTAAAAACATGGGTTGTCTCCCATAAGCGCTTTTCTTTAACGCCTTTCAGCTAGGCGCAGAAAGTGTAATTCAAGTAACATCAAGAGTAGAAGCATCAACATCATAACTTGTTCTAATAATAGAATCAAAAGGTAACTTCATTCTCTTTCTAGGGAAGTGTTCCATACCTTTCTTGAGAGGAAATTGATATCTAATATTACCTTCCCTCATATCAATAACAACACCAACGGTTCGAAGAAAAGGTCTTCCCAACACAATAGGACAAGATGCATTGCATTCGATATCCAAGACAACAAAATCAACGGGGACAAGGTTATTGTTAACCGTAATGCGCACATTATCAATCCTCCCCAAAGGTTTCTTTTTAACATTATCGGCAAGATTAACATCCAAATAACAATTCTTCAATGGTGGCAAGTCAAGCATATCATAAATCTTTTTAGGCATAACGAAATACTTGCACCAAGATCACATAAAGCATTACATTCAAAGTCATTGAATTTCATTTTAATGATGGGCTCCCAACCATCTTCTAACTTTCTAGGAATAGAAGTTTCAAGTTTTAGTTTCTCTTCTCTAGCTTTTATGAGAGCATTCGTAATATGTTTTGTAAAGGCCAAATTTATAGCACTAGCATTAGGACTTTTAGCAAGTTTTTGTAAGAACTTTATTACTTCAGAGATGTGGCAATCATTAAAATCTAAATCATTATGAGCTACAGCAATGGGATCATTGTCCCCAAGGTTGGAAAAAATTTCAGCAGTTTTATCACAAGTGATTTCAGCAGTTTTAGCAATTTCAGTGCGTTTTGTACGCTTTGCACTAGGAGTAGAAACATTGCCGACACCAATTATTTTACCATTGATAGTAGGAGGTGCAGCAACATGTGAATCATTATCATTACTAATGGTGGTAATAGTCCAAACTTTAGCTACATTATTCTCTTTAGCTAGTTTTTCATTTTCTTCTCTATCCCACCTAGCACGCAATTCAGCCATTAATCTTATATTCTCATTAATTCTAACTTGGATGGCATTTGCTGTAGTAGTAATCTTATTATCAATATCCTCATTAGGCATAACTTTCAATTTTAATAGATCAACATCGAGGCAAGTCTATCAACTCTAGAAGCAATAATATCAATTTTATCAAGCTTTTCCTCAACAGATTTGTTAAAAGCAGTTTGTGTACTAATAAATTCTTTAAGCATGGCTTCAAGACCAGGGGGTACACTCCTATTATTGTTGTAAGAATTCCCATAAGAATTACCATAACCATTACCGTGAGCAGGAGGATATGGCCTATAGTTATTACCAGAGTTGTTCCTATACGCATTGTTGTTGAAATTATTATTTTTAATGAAATTCACATCAACATTTTCTTCTTGAGCAACCAATGAAGCTAAAGGAACATTATTTGGATCAACATTAGATCTACCATTCACAAGCATAGACATAATCACATCAATCTTATCACTCAAGGAAGAGGTTTCTTCAACAGAATTTACCTTCTTACCTTGTGGAGCTCTTTCCGTGTGCCATTCGAGTAATTTATCATCATATCATCAAGAAGCTTTGTAGCCGCCCCCAAAGTGATGGACATAAAGGTACCTCCAGCAGCTGAATCCAATAAATTCCGCGAAGAAAAATTTAGTCCTGCATAGAAGGTTTGGATGATCATCCAAGTAGTCAGTCCATGGGTTGGGCAATTCTTTACCAAAGATTTCATTCTCTCCCATGCTTGAGCAACATGTTCAGTATCTAATTGCTTAAAATTCATTATGCTACTTCTCAAAGATATAATTTTAGCGGGAGGATAATATCTACCAATAAAAGCATCCTTACATTTAGTCCATGAATCAATACTATTCTTAGGCAAGGATAGCAACCAATCTTTAGCTCTTCCTCTTAATGAGAAAGGAAACAATTTCAATTTAATAATATCACCATCTACATCCTTATATTTTTGCATTTCACAAAGTTCAACAAAATTATTAAGATGGGCAGCAGCATCATCAGAACTAACACCGGAAAATTGATCTCTCATAACAAGGTTCAAGTAAAGCAGGTTTAATTTCAAAGAATTCTCGTCAGTAGTAAGGGTGGAGCAATAGGTGTGCATAGGAAATCATTATTATTTGTGTTTGTGAAGTCACACAACTTAGTATTTTCAGGGGTATTCATTTTAGCAACAGTAAATAAAGCAAACTAGATAAAGTAAATGCAAGTAACTAATTTTTTTGTGTTTTTGATATAGAGAGCAAGACAGTAAATAAAGTAAAACTAGCAACTAATTTTTGTGTGTTTTGTTTAGGTGCAGCAAACAAAGTAGTAAATAAAATAAAGCAAGACAAAAACAAAGTAAAGAGATTGGGAAGTGGAGACTCCCCTTGCAGCGTGTCTTGATCTCCCCAAGCAATCGGCGCCTAAAAATGTGCTTGATGCGCGTAGATGCACACGTCCGTTGGGAACCCCAAGAGGAAGGTATGATGCGTATAGAAGCAAGTTTCCCTCGTAAGAAACCAAGGTTTAATCGAACCAGTAGGAGCCAAGAAGCACGTTGAAGGTTGATGGTGGCGAAATGTGATGCGGC
>NC_061511.1:196004128-196028128 GCF_022539505.1 Lolium rigidum | reverse complement strand
TCTATCTCGAAATCTATCGGGAGAGACCGATGCGATGCCATCGGCTTGTTGGGCATTGTCCAGCTTTGGCAATCGGCGGAATCGAACGAAAGACAATCGGCTAAATTATCATAAAGGGAATCGGCAAAATCGAGTTGGGGAATTTCTCCATTGATAAGCCAGATTTCTTACATAGAAGAGCTGATTGCTCTCAAAAGGAAATACCAGGGGATACATTGCCCCGTCTCGCTATCGCTAGCCCTATGCTAAGACCCTATCTAGGGGCCGCTGCTGCCCTCGTCGTCGTCGTCGCCACTGCCGGCGCTGCTCCCTGCCGGCTCGTCATCACTGCTCCAGCGGCCGCCGACGGGACCCTCGTCGTCTTCATCCTCTTCGTCAGCGTCGTCGTCACTATCGACGTCGCTGAAGTGCCCGGGCCAGAGGTGGCGGCGTTTGGCCGGCGGCTCGTCGGAGGAGCTGTCTTCATCCTCCTCCTCCTCTTCCTCCTCCTTCACCTCCTCGGAGGTGGTGAAGTCCGCCCAGGAGAGGCGGTCGTCTTCGCTCTCCTCCACCACTTCCTCGTCGGCAAGGAAGCGGAGGTCGCTCTCCCCGTCGGTGTGGGATTTGTCATCCTCGGACTCGATGGAGGAGTCATGGTCCTCTTTGTCCCACTTCGTTGGGGCGAGGATGTCGTACGCCGCTTGCGTACCCCACGAGGGCGTCGACTCTCGGATGGGAGAGGACACGTGGGAAAGATCCGACGAAGAAGAAGAGGAAGAGGAAGAGGACATGGTTGCAGGGGAGGGTTTTTTGGAGTGCTACTGCGGGAGGGGTAAAGAGGAGAACTGTTCGATGCGGCTAAATGAAAGGAGGTGGGGGTTTTTAATTTCCGAGCAGTTCTCGAGGACATGGTGCCAAAACTGTCAAATCGTGCAGAGAAGTTGGGAAGGCAAGTCGTCATGATGAGGCATGCTGCGACAGTTCCGCTTCCGCCGTGACACGACCCCTCCGAGGAAAAACAGAGTGGTTTTGAAATTATCATTACCAAAACCAGGGGGCATGTGTTATCACCAGATTTTGGCTAAATCGTGGAGGTGGGCCGCGATCAAGATGGGCTTGGAAGATTACATATGGAAGATCTATGAAGCGGCCTTGCACGGAGAATTTGGGCTAGTTAGCCCGTGTATCTTAGTATAATAGATGGTGTATCGATTTAGAAGTTAGAGTTTATCTCGTGCACGGTTTAGTGCACGCCCACATTAGAAAGTCCCCCGGACTATAAATATGTACCTAGGGTTTATGGAATAAACAACAACTCACGTTCAACCCCAAAACAAACCAATCTCGGCGCATCGCCAACTCCTTCGTCTCGAGGGTTTCTATCAGGTAAGCGACATGCTGCCTAGATCGCATCTTGCGATCTAGGCAGCACTAGCCCCACGTTGTTCATGCGTTGCTCGTACTGAAGCGCTTTTGATGGCGAGCAACGTAGTTATCATTAGATGTGTTAGGGTTAGCATTGTGCTTCGTTTAAGCATGCTTACGTAGTGCAACCCTTGCATATCTAGCCGCCCTCACGCCTATCTCAGGTGTGGGGCGGCGCCTCGCTTGATCATTATTTAGTAGATCTGATCCGTTACGATTGCTCCTTGTTCTACAAGGATTAGTTTAATATCCGCAATAGTTAGGCCTTACAAAGGGGGAGGATCCAAGTGGCACGTAGGGTGGCGTTCGCAGGTCCTAAACGGGATGTTCCGAGGATCAACTTCATGTTGGTTTTTTGGCCTTGTTTAGGATCGGCTCACGAGCACCGTGCGTGGCCGCGAGGCCCAACTCCGGAGTAGGATGATCCGATTATGCGGTGAAAACCCTAAATCGTCGTAGATCTCATTAGCTCTATTTTGATCAAGCAGGACCACCAAGTATTCGTACACCCCGTACGAATCATGGGTGGATCGGCTCTTTGAGCCGATTCACAGGATAACCTGAGAGCCGATCGAGGCTCGTATTTAATGTTTACATGTGTGCCCTGCAGGAAACTAAGCGAGGCATCCCCATTACCTTCCTGACCAGGTATAGGTCAGGTGGCACGCCCTTGCACTTCGCATCGCCGCGTGTGACCAGAAGAGCATTGCGGGCCGTCGCTCGGAGGGGTCTCAGCCAGCCGCAGCTCTAGGCTCTTCCCGGCTCTACGGTGTTGACAAGGCCGCTGCCCGCCGGTGGGTTTTGGCAGTCAACAGCTTGATGATAGTGGTTCATTGGGAACTTTTCTAGATGCTAAAATTGCTAGGTCTAGACAAATTGAAAATGCTGAAACTCCTGATGTTACTACACCTGTTAATTCACCTGAACTTGAATACTCTAGTGATGATCTTGATGAAGATTATGTGGAACTTGATGATGATTTTATTGAAAAATGCCATGCTACTACTGATGCAAGAAAAATTAAAAAGTTGCTTGCATAACATACTGTTAGATATAAACTGTCTCCTGATGCTAAATTTGCCACATCTCCTATAAACATTAAGGATAAAGATTATGATTTTTCTCTTGATCTATCTCATATAGCTATTGTTGAGAAAACACCTTTTTGTGGTACTGAAAAAGAAAGTGCTGTTGAACACATGACTCGAGTTATCTACTCTGAGTAGCTTGTTTTCTGATGATGTTAAGATGCGTACTTACTTTGTTGCTAAAATCTTTCCATTCTCATTAAAGGATGATGCTAAAACTTGGTATAATAGTTTGCCACCTAGCTCTATTAAAAGTCCAAAAGAATTGCTTAATGTTTTCTTCCGGAAATACTTTCCTGCTAGTGCTCAACATGCTGCTTTGCGTAGAGTTTATAATTTTGATCGGGGAGATGAAGAGAAATTGCTCGAGGCTTGGGCGAGATTTTGCTCTCTTATTAGAGCTCTGCTCGACCATGATTTGGAAAAGCATGATTTACTTGATATATTTTATAGTGGACTAACCATTGAGTCTAGGGCATACCTGGATAGTTGTGCTGGTTGTGTTTTCAGGAAAAGAACTCCAGACGACGCTGAAGAATTATTGGCTAAAATAGGCCGGAATTATGATGATTGGACTACGCCTGAACCAACTCCAACGCCAATAGTGAAGAAGAGGGGTTTAATTAAATTGAATGATGAAGATATGAGGGAAGCCAAGAAGTCTCTCAAGGAGAAAGGTATTAAATCTGAAGATGTGAAGAATCTACCTCCTATAGAAGATATATGTGAGATAATTCCCCCTTCATCCATGATTGAGGTAAACTCCCTTCAACGCTTTACTAGGGAAGATATTCCGTATTCAAAACCTCCTGCGCAATGCTTAGATGAGTTTGATAATTATATTGTTAAGCAAGAAAATTTTAATATGAGAATAGAGAATCATTTAATGGAAAATTCTCAAGCTATTAGTCAATTGCATGATATTGTGGAGAGAACCTCCAATGATGTTAAGATGCTTGTTAAACATTTTCATATGGTTCAAACTCAAATTGATCAACTCACTAAAGTGCAAAATGACTTGTTAGGAAATAATGCTAAAGAAAAACATGCTTATGAAGTAACAACTAGAGGTGGTGTCTCTACCCAGGATCCTCTATATCCTGAAGGGCATCCCAAAAGAATTGAACAAGATTCTCAACGCATTGAACCTAGAGCTCCATCTAAGAAAAAGAAGAAGAAACATAAAAATGTTGTAGAATCCTCTGAACCTGCTAATGATCCTAATAGTATTTCTATTTCTGATGCTGAAACTGAAAGTGGTAATGAACATGATAAAGATAATGATAAGAATGATGCTCCTGATAAAGAAGAGGTTGAAAAAGAACCTGAAAAGCATGCTAAAAATAAAAAGTATACTAAAGAAGATTTTATTGCTGAGAAACATGGTAATGAAAGAGAACCTTGGGTGCAAAAGCAAATGCCTTTTCCTGCTAAGAAACTAAAATCAAAGGAAGAAGAACACTATAATAAATTCTGTGATTGGATGAAACCTTTATTCTTGCAAATCCGTTTGACTGATGCTATTAAATTGCCTCCTTATCTATTATATTATTAAAACAACAAACAATTAACGGCTAAGATTTCACATGAGGTAACGCCCAAAAAAGAAACGGCTAAGATTTCAGATTAGAAAGAAAAAATTAAAAAAAGCATATAACAACAGCGTGCACATAGAGCCCTTGAGCGAGCGTCTGCTTTTTCCAACCCCGCACAGAGAGGAGAGGCGAGCTGCGGCGCTAGGGTTTGCCATCGCGTCTTCCACCCCTTCACGTCGTCTTCCTGCGCATCTGCTGCCCCTTCCCATCGTCCTCCTCCGCCCCTCAACGTTGTCTTCCGGCGAGTCTGCCTCGCCTTCCCGTCGTCCTCCTTCCCGGCCGCTACCGCTTACAGTCGTCCTCCATCCGCCGCCGCCACTTCGCGTCGCCGTTCGGCCTCCTCTACATCCGTCCTGGATCAGACTCCCGGTTGTCTCCTTCGTGGAGTGAATCGCACATGCATCACAAGGAAACTGCCCGAGATGGAGCTGCGCGTATCCTTGAGCGATCCTACCTGAACACACACCATCTTGCTTCGTCGTGGCAAGCGTGTCAGCCAGTACATCGACCAGATGAAGCGCGGCGATCGGCCATACGCTCGGGCCAGCCATCGGAGAAGTGTACATCGGCCTGGAGCACTCAACCAAGTGACCGGGTATGGAAGGCATCATAAAATAGCTACATCGACAGCGGGCAGATGAGTAGACGACACAAAGGCTCGATTCACATATGGTGGCGCTCCGCACAGGATAGGATGTTGGTCCTTCACGACCTAGCTTGGTATCTAAATTTTGTTTTCGTTGATTTATACACATATTTATTCACATCAGATTGATTCATTACGAGCTGTCTATGAGACATGTCAGCTACGGTATTGAGACTCAGGTTATTGCTGAAATTTATGGTGTGATCACGACATCATATTTGTACTTTAAGAAAACAAAAGCACTATGCCTTTTCTATCTTCCGCTTTTTCTTTGAATTGAGCGTACAACATAAGAAGGGGTCGGCCATGGAGATACTACTATTGCTCCCACCAGTTTATTTGTTTTGTTTAGGATTTAGGGGAGCTAACCTTACCAAATACTTTTATTCTGTGCAATGAACTTTTTCCTGGATTAGTAAATGGTAATGACCAGTGCTAACTGGATTTTGTCTTCTGGCATGTGTTTAAATATAGTGAATATATTGGTAGTACATTTCTGTCTTTGTCCGATATATTACATTGATATGAAGTCTAAGAACTGCATGAATAATTTCAGGTGCAAGACGGGGCGGACAACCGGATGATATTCGCTGTTTGGACAGCAACGCGCATTGGCGTGCGATGTAACAAGAAGCCGGGCGATTCTAGAAAATCAGTGTATACATAAATTTTGGTTCTCCTCTCACAACATAATGTGTGGCGTAGCTTATTTACTCAACAACTTAGAAGTAAACACTTTATCCATCTATGTAATGTAGCATCTGTACATTTCATCCATCTACACATGTAGTTTTTGTTCATATATGGAATGCTGAATTTTAATAAAACTCTTCCCTGGTGAGGTTTTTGTCATCAAGCAGTTATTTGTCTTTGATTTTGTCCAGGTATTAGTCTAATACTAAAGGTAAATATCCCAGATTTGCATTCCTTGCATCAAGTTTCTTTTTGTTACTTTTTGATTCGTAGCATAGGTAAACTCATATTTTTATCCACGAACGTGAATGGCAGTTTTACATTAGATCGCGATTCATGAAGTGCGAAACCATTCATATATGCAGGTCTGTTCCTCTACTCTGCTGAACAGGTATGTAATGTGATATGTTAATTTCAGCTAATCAGATCGGTGAACTGCTCGATCACGCATTGATCCCAGCAGTTGCTGCCTCCATCCATAGTTTGACTTGAGATGATAAACTACCGCTCAGTGCTCACTCTTCATATTATCTCATGATGGTGATACATAGGTTCTACTCTTACTTCATAAGTAGTCCCAATATTATTTAAAGTGTGGTGCATATATGAAGCACTAATGTGCTCATTATGATTACAACCTCTGTCGCCCTGGTGTGCTCCTACTGGGTTGCTATCCTTTACTTTTCTTTTGTACTAATTTGGTTACTACATGGTTCTGCTCTATATGTTACCTTCCTATGGTCCCAGATGTTATTGAGTTCCCTGATTCTTCTCTTCTTCTCTTACTGTGGCTATATCTACTTTTTGTGTAAAAGCTAAAACAATAAAGAAAAATAAGATATGAAAATAAATGAAATGCAACTTTCTTTTATGTAGACACCTAGCCCCAATTCTAGCCGCGCAAATGCGCGGGCACTCCGCTAGTTCAAAGTATATGAAAGACATTGTTACTAACAAAAGGAAAATCCCCAATGAGGAAATTTCCACTATGCTTGCTAATTACTCTTTCAATGGCAAAGTTCCAAAAAAGTTGGGCGACCCAGGTATACCTACTATTCCTTGTTCTATTAAGAATAATTATGTTAAAACTGTTCTATGTGACTTGGGAGCCGGTGTTAGTGTTATGCCTTTTTCTCTTTATAAGAGACTTTACTTAGACAAGTTGATACCTACTGATATATCTTTGCAAATGGCTGATAAATCTACTACTATTCCTGTTGGTATATGTGAGGATGTTCCTGTTCAAGTTACTAATAACTGCTTGATATTAACTGATTTTGTTGTGTTGGAAATGCCTGAAGACGATAATATGTCTATTATTCTTGGGAGACCTTTTCTTAACACCGCAGGGGCTGTTATTGATTGCAATAAAGGAAAGGTTACTTTCAATGTTGATGATAAGGAACACACCGTCTATTTCCCCAAGAGGATTGAGAAAGCGTGCGGAGTTAATACTATTTCTAATGTGAGAACTATCAAAGTGGGAACCATCGATTGTCCTATATATGAGCCTAAAGAAGAATATCAAACTCTTATGATTGGATCCATATCAATACAATTCAAGGTAACATGATTGATTTGAGGTTTATTTCTTCATATGCTATGTAAAATTTATTTGGTGGCAAGACTTGATCAACCTTGTTAACAAATACCTTTTATATGCATAGAGGAGGTAAACAACATCTCTTTCTTCCTCCTCTTGCTTTAGTTGCTGTAGCACTTTTAATTTGCAAAGTTTCTTAGTTGATTTGATATTTCAAAAAAAAAATTTCCTGGCTAGTAATAATAAACTTAATACCCAGAAATGTGCATTTTTCAAAGTTTTCAAAAATTCGCGAAAATTACACCGTTGGTCCTATTTTTCGACGAGGCACTCAGGAGCACCGAGAGGATGACCTGTGGGGCACCACAGGGTGCCACACCACAGGCCGGCGCGGCCAAGGAGGTGGGCGCGCCACCCTGTGGTGTGGGCCCCTCCTTGCCCCACTACTTCATCTCTTTCTCCCAGTATCTTCTCTCTCCCGAAAAAACTCGAACCAACTTTCTCTCACTTGCGTTTTTGCTCAAGAGCTCAGGATTTTTCAATCTCTTTGCTCAGCCCAGATTTCTGTTTGAAATTTGGCACATTTGCTCTCCGGTATGTGACTCCTTCGATTATCCAAGTAGAATTTTGTTTGGTTGAGTATATGTTGAATATTTTGCTGCTGTAGGTAACATGTTTAGTGAGCTTGCATGCTTGTTCTAAGTGGTAGAAATTAGTTTTGATGCATGATTAGTACTCTAGCAAGTTCCTATGGTAGTTTCCCTCAATTATATGTCACCAAATCAAGTTTTATATTGTTTGTTGAAAATTTCAGAAAATGGAAGGAGGCAGGCACCAACTCAACCAACATGAGTTAGAGGTGCCACAGGTCATGAGAGTTCACCGAGAAGAAGGAGTATATCCCACTTACTATCCATGTGCGGATTTCATGAGAAGTGCAGGGATTTTGCAGGACGTCCAAAATTTAATCTCTCGTGCAGGATTGGATGATTTTGTTGATGGGGAACCATGCCAATATGTGAAACTGACTATGTCAGTAGTGCAAGATTTTAAATTCAATTGGTCACAATCTAACCCCATGGTTCAGTACAAAATTTATAATAAAACTGTCAACTTGCCATTCAGTGATTTTTGTGCAGCAATCGAAGTGCCGCAATGGGGATCATGCGAGAAGATAAAGGGATCGCCGCAAGAGCTCTTGGACCTCTTCAAGATGATTTGTCATGGAAGGAGTTTCTCGGAAGATGATGGTAAAATCAGTAGTATTCATTTCCCAGCTATTCGTTACTTCGCCTATTTCATTACCAAGTGCGTTCTAGCGAGAAAGAATGGAGGTAAAATAACTATCCCGGATCTAGCCTTTCTAGCTGCTGCATTACAAGGTAATAGGACTTATAACTTGGGAGCTTTGATAGCCAACAGACTTGCCACTAACCGTGAGAAGGGAGGAATTTGTGGAGGTCTCATCGCCTCTCGTTTATTAGCTATGCATAATGTGGGACCTCACAGTCTTGATATTCCGCTCCCTATGGAGAAACTTGACATAGCTTCCATGATTAAGCATGAATTTCTTTCTAATTCGTCTAATTTAGGGAACCTGTCTTATAGAATAACATTTTACAAGAAATCTTGGACAAGGACTAAGAAAGTTGAAAAATTAGTAGGATTGCCTGCACCTTCTCCGTTTAACTTTGATTCCGGGGAGGATTGGTCGGTCACGGAAAGTGCGGTTAACGCATACATCGAGGAGGAAGCCATCATGCACGAGACAACACAGATGAGGTCGAGGAACACCTCGACTCGTCATCCAATGCAGCAAGCTCTTCGCATCCACAAGCTGGGTATGAGGAACCCCCACGCTTTTCTTCTGCATCGGCACCTTATTATGACTACTCCACATATGATCCACCGGCGTGGAACCCAGGCCCTCGGTGGGGTTGAACTCCACTTAGGCAAAAAGCCTAAGCTTGGGGGGAGGTATACCGGCATCACTCATTCTTTGCATATTATGGTTGCTGGATACTTGTATATACTTGTTTGGTCTGTTTGAGTGGTTTTCTAATGAGAGGAAGATGATATTTGGGGAAGTGCTGCCTGAAAACAGATTCTGGGATGTTACCGTAAAAATTCGTGCGCACAGCCAGAACGTTATTTTGAGTTGCAAATTTTTGTGCATGTTCCCCAGGTTGTTATCTAACTTTCATTAGTTGAACATTTTTTGAACTGAGCAACGTAAGATTTTTGTAAAAATCGATTTCTGTACTGCTGTCAGGTTTTGGCAGATTTCTGCCATTTCGCTTTTCTGTGTTTCTTTTTAGTTTGCTATTTCTTGCTTTCACTTTGTTTCTTTTCTAAAACACAAAAAGACCAAAAATATTTCTGTTATTTCTCTTCATCATTTGTTTATCTTGGTTTCTTGCATTTGTTTCGCTTTATTTGCTATTGCTAGTTTGCTATAAGAAAACCCAAAAAGATTTTGCTTTGTTTGCTTGTTTTCTTTTGTTCTTGTTCTCAAATTCGAAAACACCAAAAATATTTGCTGTTCTTCTTTGGTTTGTAAAGTTCATCATGAGTTCAATGGTCTTCGGTGGCTGGAGCGTGGTTTTCATTTCATATTATCCAAGCTACACAAGTGAAAAGGCAATAATGACGATCTACGACAATCTGATTGTGGTGAGAGGCTGGTATGAACTCTATTTGTTTTCATTTCTGTACATATACTCATCCATGTGAGCATGCTTAGTTGGTTCATGTGAGGTAATTTTATTTAAGAAAGTCTTGTAGTTCATGATCTCTCATGTTTAGCTCCAATTTATTAATATGAGTAGCATGTCATGGATGTTTGCTTGCATTGTTTTATTCATAAGTAAGTATGGCATTGTGGTATCCTCCTCTGAATAATTCATTTATATCGACTTGGCACATGCTCACGCATGCATATGACTGAACAAGAGTCAATTAAGCCTCAATGATTTACATTGCTTCGAGTTCTTGTATCACTTTTATGCCTCGGTTAATTTATTTTGCCGCAAGCATGATTATGACGGTTACTGCTCTCTTGATTTGTCGCTCCCTAGTCTTTTTGCTAGCCTTCACTTGTACTGAGCGGGAACGCTGCTCGTGCCTCCAAACACATGAAAACCAAGTTATTCCAGAGTGTCCACCATAAATACCTATGCATGGCATTTTAAACCATTCCAAGTAAATTCTCATGTGCTACCTTTAAAACCTTCAAAATGCTTCTCAATTTGTGTTTATGTTTCATAGCTCATGAGGAAGTATGTGGTGTTTAGCTTTCAACCTTGTCATTTACTTTTGACGGACTCTCATATGGACTAGTGCACATCCGCTTATCCAATAATTTTGCAAAAAGAGTCGGCAATGGGATTCCCGAGTCCCGAATTAATTAACTTAAATAGACACTCCTCCATGGTTTGTGATTGTTGGACGGCACCCGAAGGATTCGGTTAGCCATGGCTTGTGTAAGCAAAGGTTGGGGGAGTGTCATCATCATAATAAAACTAAATTAAAAAGGCACTCCTTCATGGTATGTGGCTGTTGGCAGGCACCCGAGGATTCGGTTAGCCATGGTTTGTGTAAGAAAGGTTGGAAGGAGTGCCACATAAACATGCAAATAATTCATGGGAGCCGCTCTTGGGAGTCCGGTTGGCGAGGTAGTTGGTGTACCCATTACCATTCGTTGACAACAACAAACACCTCTCAAAATAATTTTACTCCTGCTTTACAAATGAAAAGCTCTAGCGCATGTTAAATCCCTGCTTCCCTCTGCGAAGGGTCAATCTTTTACTTTTATGTTGTGTCTCCATTATTTCTTTGAGCACTTTCTTGAGAGCACAAGCTTGTCATTCTTAGTATAATATGCTTGTCTCAAAATATGATTGATTGTGGTATAACTTTGATGCCTTTATCTTTGACAATCACTACTTCTAGTTTTTCTATGAACTCCGAGGTGCCAGGGCATTTATGTTTTGCCAATCACATACGAGCAAGCGAGATACCACTTTATCATACTCTCTTATGAACATTGCAATCCTGCTTATATACATGATTCATGATGCTTATTATTAATTGTTGGTACCTCTTCATGATTGACATAGCTGTTAGATGATCTTATTTGCATGTACCTTATTATGAACTGCTCAAGTATTAGCCATATCATGAGAATATATACATCATATGAGCAAATGTGTTCGTGAAAGTTCTTTTATCGCTCGGTTGTTAACCGAATTGCTTGAGGACAAGCAATAAGCTAAGCTTGGGGGGAGTTGATACGTCCAAAACGTATCTACTTTCCCGAACACTTTTGCTATTGTTTTGCCTCTAATTTGTGTATTTTGGATGCAACTAACACGGACTAACGCTGTTTTCGGCAGAACTGTTCTGGTGTCTCGTTTTTGTGCAGAAATCCAACTTTCAGGAAAAACCTCGGGATTTTGACGAAATGGCCTATTTTCCCAGAATACTGGCGGAGCCAGAAGGACAAGTAAGGTGGAGGCCCGAGGGCCCCACACCATATGGCGGCGCGGCCCGGGGGGCCCGCGCGGCCATGTGGTGTGGCCCCCTCGGCCGGCCTCCGACGCCCTCCTTCGGACTACTTATTCGCCTCGACCTAAAAACGCACGGGGAGAAGTGGAAGTCACGAGAAACCCTCCAGAACGCCGCCACATCGCGAAACTCCGTCTCGGGAGCCAGAAGTCTCCGTTCTGGCACTCCGCCGGGACGGGGAATTGGAGGAGATCATCACCGCCATCACCGCCAACGCCTCTACATCAACCAGCCATGTTTCCCCCATCCACGTGTGAGTAATTCCCCCGCTGTAGGCCGAAGGGGATGGTAGGGATTGGATGAGATTGGTCATGTAATAGCATAAGATTGTTAGGGCATAGTGCCTAGTGTCCGTAGATGGTACCTTTATGATATTGTTGCAACTTGTTATGCTTAATGCTTGTCACTAGGGCCCGAGTGCCATGATCTCAGATCTGAACATGTTATTGATTCATGAAGATATTCGTTGTTTATGATCTTACCTGCAAGTTGTATACACATGTCGTCGTCCAGGAACCAATGGCCCCGAAGTGGCGAAATCGGGACAACCGGAGGGAATGGTAGCGATGTGAGGATCACATGTGTTCACGGAGTGTTAATGCTTTGCTCCGGTACTCTATTAAAAGGAGTACCTTAATATCCGAGTAGTTTCCCTTGAGGCCCGGCTGCCACCGGCTGGTAGGACAAAAGATGTTGTGCAAGTTTCTCATTGCGAGCACGTACGACTATAATTGGAACACATGCCTATTGATTGATTAGTACTTGGATACCATTTTATTATTATCACGCAAATGCCCCGCTATGATTGTTACATGAGTTTCTCTCATCCATGCAACGCCCGTCATCCGTCCCCGTGCCTACGATATTTTAATCCTGCTCGTTTACTAAAATCACTACTGCTGTCTTTGTTACTCTGCTCGTTGTTATTTCACTACTTGCTACTTGCTATAAAGCTGTTACTATCGATAAACTCTTGCGAGCAAGTCCGTTTCCCGAGTGCAGCTGAATTGACAACTCCGTTGTTAAGGCTTTCAAGTATTCTTTGTCTCCCCTTGTGTCGAATCAATAAATTGGGTAATACTTCCCTCGAAGACTGTTGCGATCCCCTATACTTGTGGGTCATCGGCATACGTACCGCAGTGCAATACACTGGGCACTCTCGAACCAGGTTGCAACGGCGAGGGCCTCCGGAACGGCGGGAGGAACGTCGGGAGCAGATCTTGAGAAGCAAACGTGGCTGGCTAAATACACCACTCCGACAAACCTCCGAGCCCAGCTCCTGCGGTTGGCTCGGAGCTCGGAAAAGCAAGCATGGCTGGTTAAGTATGCCACCCCGGCGAATCTTCAGGGTTCGACACCGTCAGCCATCACCGCGGATCAGATTTGTACAATTCTGAAAGATCAGTTCGGCATGATGCCGAAAAGGAAGACGTTCGGCTACACCAAGACGTACCCCAACGACTACGAATTGATCCCGCTACCCCCCAAATATCGGCTCCCGGACTTCACAAAGTTTAGTGGATCGGATGGTTCCAGCTCCATCGAGCATGTGAGCCGATATTTGGCACAGGCGGGCACGATCTCGGCATCGGAGACGAGTTGCGTGTGAGGTTCTTCGCACGGTCCCTCACAGGATCGGCTTTCGGGTGGTACACATCGCTGCCACCGAACTCCATCCGGACTTGGAAGCGGTTGGAAGAGCGGTTCCATGAGCGGTATCACTCGGAGGCTTCGGAGGTTGGTATTGCCGATCTAGCACAAGTACGACGAAGCGCGGGGAGACGGTGTTAGAATACGTCCGGCGCTTCGGGACCATTAGGAACCGATGCTTTTCGGCTCATGTAAGTGAAAAAGAAGCGAGTCGAGTTGGCGGTGGTGGGTCTCTCATCATCGATTAAGGACGTGGCCTCCCAAGCGGGACTACCCTTCATTGGCGCACATGGTGCGAAAGCTGTCGGCATATGAGCGGCGCCACCCGGATGTCTACCGGGACAAATTCAAGCGTGCGGTGACCCCGGTTGAGGCGGACGAGGATGAAGGTGTTGCGGGAGATCGAGAGGTAGCGGTGGGCTGAATGGACTCGAGCGGCAGGTCCCGTGTCCCGCAAATGGGTGAAGCCACAAGGCCCTCCAAAAGGGTTCGACTTCGACGTGACCAAAGCGAGCAGATTTTTGATCTCTTACTCATGGAGAAGCATATAAAGGTACCCGAAGGCCACAAGATCCCCACGGTGCAAGAGCTGAACGGAAAGCCATACTGCAAGTGGCATAACACGTTCACCCACACCACCAACGACTGCAGGGTGTGGCGGCAGCAGATCCAAATGGCGATAGAGAATGGACGGCTAATTTTCAACCAGTACGCCATGAAGGTCGACACACACCCCTTCCCCGCCGTGAACATGGTGGAGTATACTTACCATGGAGGGTGCCAGCCGGATTTCTCGTGCAATATCAACATGGTAGGACCTGGACACCACTCTGGTAAGGACGGAGATGAGGGCGGCTGCTCTCATAGCAAAGATACAGAGGAAGCCGCTCCACGCGATCGGCTCCGCCAAGACGGCAAGCGCTACGTCACAGAGGGAGAAGTGAAAAACATAAGGTATCAACGACCTCTCTCTGATCACCTCCTCAACAAGTATGTGAGTCAGTATGACCAACGCCGGCGATACGACGACGATGATGAAGAAGATCGTGTGGCTAGGGACGACAGGAGACGTCGTCGGCATGATCGCGAGGAGGAGATGCACGAGCGCCGTGCCAAGGAAAAGTCAGGGGAGCGAGACGACGTGGATAGGCACTGGGACTGCCCCTTCTTCAGACACTGCTGGGATTCAGGAATGAGCCGATTGCCCACAATCGGCAATTGCCCAGAATGCAACCAGAAGAAAAAGGAGGCAGCCAACGTGTCCGTGTTCAAGCGCCTAGGACCTCTCCCGCCACAAAGCAAACGTGCTGAGTCCCCTCGGTTAGAAGATCTCGAGGATTCAGAAGACGAGGGGGAAGAAGAAGACAGGTACCACCGGCCAAGGTGGTGCCACGATGGACTCGGCCCGTTCCCAAAAGCGCAGGGTTCAGCGATTGCGCGGACTGGAGGAAGCCGAAAGGTTATACTTGCATACATTGAGGAAGGCAAGACCTGATCTGGCTGCGAAAGTTCAGCGAGCCTTGGATGAAGAGGGTCGTCCACGGAAAATGGAGTGGCGTCCCAAGCAAAGGAAAGCCGATGACGAAACATCGGCTGGCACAAACATGGTACTCGTCCTTCCGACGAAGCTTAGTGCTCCACGATTACACGATGCACTCAAGGTGGACGACAGCAAGCGCACCAACATGATAAAATCAGAAATTGGGCTGGTTTTATCTACTGGCCTAACCATGTAGCTGGAGCAAATCCATGAGCAAACGTGGCGAGGCTGATCCTTGTGATCGGCCCCAAAAAAAAATTTTATGGAGGAACATTACAAAACCTTCATCGAGCAAGCAACGTGGAGGCCGATTCCAGCAATCGGCCAAAATTATCCTCACCATCCATTCTGCCTGGGTTCAGCATGTAATCCAACAGGGGATACCTGAAGAGCCGATACCATCAATTCTCTTGACGAGAATCGGCTCGGGGGCACCTAGGTGGATGAAACACGAGGATATGCAGTAGGAATGTCTTGCAAGTGCCCAGCAGCCCAAGATATTCTTTGATGATGGGTATGGAGGTATGGGGGCCGATACATAAATCGGCCGTAAAAAAAATTCAAAAAATCTGGTGGTTTATTCCATTAGAGCACAGCTGATGCAGCGGACATCGACTTAAGGATATAAAGCCGATGCATGGCCATCGACTCGAGAGGTATAACTGTTACAATTAGAGGGTCAATGGAGCACGAAGGGAGACTCTAATGGAAGAACTCCTCAATGGAGTGGTTTAAGGGCTCGGGTCCTCTCTTCAAGAACAATGCCAAGAACAGCATGGATGTACAGATCGGGCTAAGGCGGTCTGAAGAAGCTCGGGGGCAGCTCACCTCGAAGGTTCTCGGCTGCGGAAAGCCGATTTTGCTGGGAATCGGCTGGCTCCGCATGATAGTCCTCTCGGACATGATCTAGCCCAGGTTCATTTGTACGAATGGCATGCCTTCGTTTCTGTCTCGCCTTGACTAAGGCTCGGGGGCAACTAACTTGGGAGGTGCTCGTTTTTGAGGGCCGGTTGGAGTTGCATCGGCTGACCACTGCATCATGATCTTCTCCGAAAGCGGTGAGCTGTCCGCGAAGAAGATTGTTAAAGCTACGGGGAGAAGTTGGAGAGAGAAGCCGTCGTTTTGTACGAGGTTGGGACCGTCCTGGTCTTCGCAAGAAAAGGAAGGGGACTGGTTTCTCAAATTAGGCGATGAACGAGTCATCGGCTATGGGATTACGAAATACCATGGTCAGGGAAGAAATCCGATTCGTTGCTATCGGTCTTGGTGTGGTAGGCGGAAGGATGGAAATTGGATTAATGGAAAGATAAATTGGAAGAGCAATTCTCATTAATTCAAAGGAGCGGCTTTACAAGAAGAGCCGATGGCTCTCAAAAGGGGGATTTGGTGCCTAGGGCACTCTGCTACTACTAGTCCTACTCTACTAGTCGTCGTTGTCCTCATCATCGCCGTCGCCGAGGTCGTCGGCGTTGCTCCCGAGAAGCTCCTCGTCACTGCTGCCCCGGCCTTTGGACGGAGCTTCGTCTTCCTCGTCATCATCATCGTCCTCGCTGTCCGCCCAAGAGCGGAAGCGCTTTGTCGGCGGGTACCCGAGCCGAAGAGGAGGAATCATCTTCCTCCTCCTCCTCTTCTCCTTCCTCGTCATCATCTTCATCCTCGCTGTCTGCCCACATGCGGGAACGCTTCTTCGGCGGAAGCGTGGCGGAGGGGAGGCCTTGGCCTTCGCTACTTCTCCTTCTTTCTTCTCCTTGTCGGAGGAAGTGGGGTTCGCCCCGGAGTGAGGGTCGTCCTCATTCTTGCTCTTCGGCGAGGATTGGAGGGAGGCCGAGTGGGAGGAGGAAGAGGAAGACATTGCTACGAGGAGGAGAGGGTTTTTTGGTGCCGACCGCTAGAACGGAGGAGGGGGATAAGGAAGATTGGTCAATCGGCACGGTTAAATAATGGGGAGCCTAGTGGAGATTTAATACCATTGCAGTTTCCGAGGAAGTGATGCTAAAGCTATCGAATTTTACAGTGGAGTTGGGAAGACAAGGCATCATGATGAAGGATTACGCGGCGGTTTCACGCTACGCTACGACATGACCCTTCGGAGGAAAAACAGAGTGGTTTTGAAATTATCATTACCAAAACCGGGGGCATGTGTTATCACCGGATCTTGGCCAGATCAGGAGGTGGGCCGTAAGGGAGATGGGCTTGGAAGATTACACGTGGAAGATCTCTGAAGCGGCCTTGCACGAAGAATTTGGGCTAGATTTCCCGTGTATCTTTAATTATAGTAGATTGCATCATAGATTAAAAGTTAGAGTTTATCTCGTACACGGTGGGGATTATTCCCACGTTAGAAAAGTCCTTTGGACTATAAATATGTATCTAGGGTTTATGGAATAAACAACAAACAACGTTCAACACAAACAAATCTCGGCGCATCGCCAACTCCTTCGTCTCGAGGGTTTCTCCGGTAAGCACCATGCTGCCTAGATCGCATCTTGCGATCTAGGCAGCACTAACCTACCCACGTTGTTCATGCGTTGCTCGTGCTTGAAGCCTTTTTGATGGCGAGCAACGTAGTTATCTTAGATGTGTTAGGGTTAGCATTGTTCTTCGTATCATATCGTTGTCGTAGTGCAACCCTCGTGCATCTAGCCGCCCTTACACCTATCTTAGGTGTAGGGGCGGCACCCCGCTTGATCATAGTTTAGTAGATCTGATCTGTTACGGTTGCTCCTTGTTCTGCAAGGATTAGTTTAATATCCGCATTAGTTAGGCCCTACAAAGGGTTGGAGGATCCAGCGGCGTGTAGGGTGGAGTTTGCTAGCCCTAGACAGGACGTTCTGGGGATCAACCTCGTGTTGGTGTTTAGGCCCTGTCTAGGATCGGCTTACGGTCACCGTGCGCGAGCGCGAGGCCCAATCGTTAGTAGGATGATCCGATTATGCGGTGAAAACCCTAAATCGTCGTAGATCTCATTAGCTTCATCTTGATCAAGCAGGACCACCATATATTCGGACACCTTGTACGAATCATGGGTGGATCGGCTCTTTTAGCCGATTCACAGGATAACCTGAGAGCCGATCGAGGCTCGTATTTAATGTTTACGTGTATGCCATGCAGGAAACTAAGCGAGGCATCATCCAAAACCTTCCCGACCAGGTATAGGTCGGGTGGCACGCCCTTGCGATAGCATCGGACGTGTGACCAGGAGGCTTTGCGGGCCGTCGCTCTGAGGGACTGGGGCCAGCCGCAGCCCTAGTTGTTCCCGGCTCTACTGTGTTGCCCGTCGCTGCCCGCCAGTGGGTTTCTGACGCCAACAAATGTCTGGGTCTTTCTTAATAAGAACACATTTTATCTGTTTGGCAGAAGAGTATTGGACAGGATCTGAGTCGCGGGGATCCTCAGGAAACACTTCCGCGCACGTCGGGTGGACGTGGAACCGCAACACCTCTATGCTCTCGCGTTTCTGGTCGTTCCACATACGTGCTCCGATTGCTGCTTCTCCTTCCAGGCATCCACCCCGTTCTAGCATGGATCAGGCTGAGGGATTGATTCCAATGCAAAATTACAAGTCCTGAGGCCTGCTGGCATGGATTACGTGAATAGAAATTGGACGCTTCACTAATAAGGCCCGAGGAACCCCTCAAAAAAAAACTAATAATGCCCCAGGACAGGCAATCTCTCAGGTTGTCCTGATCTGCCGCAAATACTCACGCCAAAACATGGTGAATGAAGTATTTTGCATCAAATCCCCTCCGAATAATACTCAGTAGGGGGCTAACTAGTTTTAAACCAATGATTAAACTACATTAACCACTGACCTCGAAGCTCTCCTCCTTGGAGAGGACCGACTCCCCGGCGACGGCGAGGTTGTCTTGCAGCTGCAGCAGGACTGTCACGTCTGAGCCCACGGAGAGGTCGTTGATCCGCTGCCGCTTGGTGGGCACATCAGACTCAACGGCGAGGCCGCCATGCGCCTGCTGCAGCAGGGGGGCGTGCGAGTTGGCGGCGAGGTCCTGTAGTTGCTGCTGGGGGATTACGACGGTGGGCCGCACACCTAACGGGCCCCCTTGTCCACTCGTGGGATTCATCGCCGGAAGATGGGGGTGCAGGGAGGCGCTAATACAGAGGTACGAGGTTGGGGCTATAGGATTTTGAAGATGAATGGGGAGAGGCGGCGGGGGCCTATAAATCGAGAGGAGTGAGGTAGCGAGAAGTGAAGTGAATGGGGAGAGGCGGCAGGGGCCTATAAATCGAGAGGGCTATAGGTTGGGACATGATTTTTTCGCAATATTTAAATTTAGATTTAAGCCGCATGTCACCAGGTGCCATGCGAAAGGTGCATGTCACCTGATCTCTATCCGTGAAGGACACAGGTCACTCGCAACACTGTCCATGGTGTACTGTAGGGACGCGAAACAATATTGTTCACTGTTCGTAGTGTTTTTCATTTTTCTGATTTTTTTGAATTTTATGCCCATTTGAATCTTTTGGTCAAATCCTAGGTTTGACAAAGATTTAAACAAGTTTAAAATATATGAAAAGGTAAGCATGGATCCTTCATAGTCACTCTAAAATGAAGCTTTTGGGATGTTCTTGAAATTTCCATGCTTGACTTCATAAGACGAGTTTAGGGTTAGGGGTAGATATATACATGATTTGTTTGGTTTGAATATGTCTAGACCTTGTTTATCAACTTTAATTCTTACTATATGACATAAGAAAACTATTTGCTTTGGTTTTTCATTTTTCTGATTTTTTTGAATTTTGATGCCCAATTGAATCTTGTCAAATCCTAGGTTTGACCAAGATAATTTAAACAAGTTTAAAACATGGAAATGAAAAGGGAAGCATGTATCCTTCTTAGTCACTCTAAAATGAAGTTTTTGGGAGGTTTTTGAAATTTCCATGTCTGAAACCCAAAACCACTTCTCTTCATGCTTTACTTCATAAGACAGAGTTTAGGGGTTAGGGGGTAGATACATGGTTTGTCTAGTTTGAAACTTTGAATATGTCTAGACCTTGTTTATCAACTTGAATATGCTTACTATATGACATAAGAAGACTATGTACTTTGGTTTTTCATTTTTCTGATTTTTTTAATTTTATGCGCATTTGAATCTTGGTAAAATCCTAAATTTGACCAAGATTTAGACAAGTTTAACACGTGAAAACGAATAAGTAAGCCTGGATCCTTCTTAGTCACTCTAAAATGAAGCTTTTGGGAGGTTCTTGAAATTTCCATGTTTGAAACCCAAAACCACTTCTCTGCATGATTGACTTCATAAGATCGACAGATTAGTTTAGGGTTAGGGGTAGATATATACATGATTTTTCTGGTTTGAATATGTCTAGACCTTGTTTATCAACTTGAATGCTTATTATATGACATAAGAAAACTATTTGCTTTTGTTTTTCATTTTTCTGATTTTTTTGAATTTTGATGCCCATTTGAATCTTGTCAAATCCTAGGTTTGACCAAGATAATTTAAACAAGTTTAAAACATGAATATGAAAAGGGAAGCATGTATACTTCTTATTAGTCACTCTAAAATGAAGTTTTTGGGAGGTTTTTGAAAATTCCATGTTTGAAACCCAAAGCCACTTCTCTTCATGCCTGACTTCATAAGATAGAGTTTAGGGGTCAGGGGGTGTAGATACATGTGGTTTGTCTAGTTTGAATATGTCCAGACCTTGTTTAACAAATTTAATGCTAACTATATGACATAAGAAGACTATGTGCTTTGGTTTTTCATTTTTCTGATTTTTTTGAATTTTATGCCCATAAATCTTGGTCAAATCCTAGGTAGAAAAATCGATATACGAATCTATAATTAAATAGGTTAAACTAGGGTTTTGCCCTGTACTACAGATCAAGGTTCAAAAAAATCCAACTACGGGGTTCGAACAACACGATTCTAATCCAAGAATTTTTTCGACCTCATCCAAATGGCCTCAAACTATAGGGTTAGGGGGTATAGATACATGATTTGTCTGGTTTGGATATATCTAGACCCTGTTTATCAACTTGAATGCTTACGATATGACATGAGAAGACTATGTGATTTGGTTTTTCATTTTTCTGATTTTTAGGAATATTGTGCCCACCCATTTGTATCTTCATGAAATCCTAGGTTTGACACAGATAATTTAAACAAGTTTAAAACATGAAAATGAAAAGGGAAGCATGGGTCCTTCTTAGTCACTCTAAAACGAAGCTTTTGGGAGGTTCTTGAAATTTCCATGTTTGAAACCCAAAACCACTTCTCTTCATGCTTGAATTCATAAGACAGAGTTTAGGGTTTTAGGGGTAGATATATACATGATTTGTCTGGTTTGAATATATATGTCTAGACCTGGTTTATCAACTTGAATGCTTACTATACATATGACATAAGAATGCTATGTGCTTTGGTTTTTCATTCTCTTTTGATTTTTTTTCTAAATTTTTAGGCCCCCATTTGAATCTTGGTCAAATCTTTGGTTTGCCAAGAATTTAAACAAGTTTAAAACATGAAAATGAAAAGGGAAGTCTGTATCCTTCTTAGTCACTCTAAAATGGAAGCTTTTGGGATGTTCTTGAAATTTCCATGTTTGAAACCGAAAATGACTTCCCTTCATGCTAGACTTCATAAGATCGACGGGGGTAGATACATGATTTGTCTCGTTTGGATATATCTAGACCTTGTTTATCAACTTGAATGCTTACGATATGACATAAGAAGACAATGTGATTTGGTTTTTCATTTTTCTGATTTTTTTGAATATTGTGCCCACCCATTTGTATCTTCATGAAATCCTAGGTTTGACCAAGATAATTTAAACAAGTTTAAAACATGAAAATGAAAAGGGAAGCATGTAACCTTCTCAGTCACTTTAAAATGAAGTTTTTGGGAGGTTTTTGAAATTTCCATGTTTGAAACCCAAAGCCACTTCTCTTCACATGCTCGACTTCATAAGATAGAGTTTAGGGGTCAGGGGGTGTAGATACATGTGGTTTGTCTAGTTTGAATATGTCCAGACCTTGTTTAACAACTTTAATGCTAACTATATGACATAAGAAGACAATGTGATTTGGTTTTTCATTTTTCTGATTTTTTTGAATATTGTGCCCACCCATTTGTATCTTCATCAAATCCTAGGTTTGACCAAGATTTAAACAAGTTTAAAACATGAAATGAAAAGATAAGCCTGGATCCTTCTTAGTCACTCTAAAATGAAGCTTTCGGGAGGTTCTTGAAATTTCCATGTTTGAAACCCAAAACCACTTCTCTTCATGATTGACTTCATAAGACAAAGTTTAGGGTTAGGGGTATAGATACATGATTTGTATGGTTTGAATATATATGTCTAGACCTGGTTTATCAACTTGAATGCTTACTATACATATGACATAAGAATGCTATGTGCTTTGGTTTTTCATTCTCTTTTGATTTTTTTCTAAATTTTTAGGCCCCCATTTGAATCTTGGTCAAATCTTTGGTTTGACAAGAATTTAAACAAGTTTAAAACATGAAAATGAAAAGGGAAGTCTGTATCCTTCTTAGTCACTCTAAAATGGAAGCTTTTGGGATGTTCTTGAAATTTCCATGTTTGAAACCGAAAATGACTTCCCTTCATGCTAGACTTCATAAGATCGACAGGGGGTAGATACATGATTTGTCTCGGTTTGGATATATCTAGACCTTGTTTATCAACTTGAATGCTTACGATATGACATAAGAAGACAATGTGATTTGGTTTTTCATTTTTCTGATTTTTTTGAATATTGTGCCCACCCATTTGTATCTTCATGAAATCCTAGGTTTGACCAAGATAATTAAAACAAGTTTAAAACATGAAAATGAAAAGGGGAGCATGTATCCTTCTCGGTCACTCTAAAATGAAGTTTTTGGGAGGTTTTTGAAATTTCCATGTTTGAAACCCAAAACCACTTCTCTTCATGCTTGACTTCATAAGACAAAGTTTAGGGTTAGGGGGTATAGATACATGATTTGTATGGTTTGAATATGTCCAAACCTTGTTTATCAACTTGAATATGCTTACTATATGACATAAGAAGAATAATGTCATGTAAATGAGTTAACTTGGATTTCCTACCCTTGAATCCATAGGAAACTTTGTTCTAATGCACTATAATAATCAACCGAGTTTTTACACCAACAGGTCTGTCACTTACGTGTGGTGCCCACGCGTGAGGTCCCACACTTCAGTGAGCACAAGTCACGTGCAATAGGTACGCAAACTCCCAGCCATCTTCTTTGTCAAGAGAAGACGCATCACGGCATCAGGATGCGTATTGGAAGCCTGTGGGTCCTTCTGGATCCTTCGGTTGTCCCTCTCACAAAAAAAAACAAATCTCTCTCATTCTCGGCCTCGCTCGACTCGCTCGCTCGCTCGCTCGCTCGCACCTCCTGCTCACTGACAAACCCCTGCACAAAAGTCAACATCATCACCCGAAAAAGGGAGACACCATAATGCTCTCCCTTCTTCTCTCCTTCCGAGTGATCCCTCTTCCTCCGAGTTTCACTCGACGGGCAAACACACATGTGCTGCATAGTATAATAATAAAAAGGTAGAAAAATCAACCTACGAATCTATAATTAAATAGGTTAAACTAGGGTTTTGCCCAGTACTACAGATCAAGGTTCAAACCTTGTTTATCAACTTGAATATGCTTACTATATGACATATATAAGAAGACTATGTACTTTGGTTTTCATTTTTCTGATTTTTTTAATTTTCTGCGCATTTGAATCTTGGTCAAATCCTAGGTTTGACCAAGATTTAGACAAGTTTAACACGTGAAAACGAATAAGTAAGCATGGATCCTTCTTAGTCACTCTAAAATGAAGCTTTTGGGATGTTCTTGAAATTTCCATGTTTGAAACCCAAAACGACCTCTCTTCATGCTAGACTTCATAAGATCGACCGAGTTTAGGGTTAGGGGGTAGATACATGATTTGTATGGTTTGAATATGTCCAAACCTTGTTAATTTATCAACTTGAATGCTTACTATATGACATAAGAAGACTATATGCTTTTGTTTTTCATTTTTCTGATTTTTTTTAATTTTATGCCCATATATTTGAATCTTGGTCAAATCCTAGGTTTGACAAAGATTTAAACAAGTTTAAAACATGAAAATGAAAAGGTAAGCATGGATCCTTATTAGTCACTCTAAAATAAATCTTTTGGGAGGTTCTTGAAATTTCCATGTTTGAAACCCAAAACCACTTCTCTTCATGATTGACTTCATAAGACAGAGTTTAGGGTTTTAGGG
>NC_061511.1:195986014-196004028 GCF_022539505.1 Lolium rigidum | reverse complement strand
AATTACAGTCGGGCAATTGACAAATAGAGAGAGCATAACAATGCACATACATGTCATGATAAGTATAGTGAGATTTAATTGGGCATTACGACAAAGTACATAGATCGCCATCCAACTGCATCTATGCCTAAAAAGTCCACCTTCAGGTTATCGTCCGAACCCCTTCCAGTATTAAGTTGCAAAGCAACAGACAATTGCATTAAGTATGGTGCGTAATGTAATCAACAACTACATCCTCGGACATAGCGCCAATGTTTTATCCCTAGTGGCAACAACACAGCACAACCTTAGAACTTTCTGTCACTGTCCCGGTGTCAATGCAGGCATGAACCCACTATCGAGCATAAATACTCCCTCTTGGAGTTAAGAGCAAAAACTTGGCCGCAGCCTCTACTAATAACGGAGAGCATGCAAGATCATAAACAACACATATGCAATAACTTGATAATTAACATAACATGGTATTCTCTATCCATCGGATCCCGACAAACACAACATAGAGTATTACGGATAGATGATCTTGATCATGTTAGGCAGCTCACAAGATCCAACAATGAAGCACAATGAGGAGAAGACAACCATCTAGCTACTGCTATGGACCCATAGTCCAGGGGTGAACTACTCACTCATCACTCCGGAGGCGACCATGGCGGTGTAGAGTCCTCCGGGAGATGAATCCCCTCTCCGGCAGGGTGCCGGAGTAGATCTCCAGAATCCCCCGAGATGGGATTGGCGGCGGCGGCGTCTCTGGAAGGTTTTCCGTATCGTGGTTTTTCGCATCAGGGGTTTCGCGACGGGGGCTTTAAGTAGGCGGAAGGGCAGAGTCGGAGGGTTGACGAGGGGCCCACACCATAGGGCGGCGCGGGCCCCCCTTGGCCGCGCGGCCCTATGGTGGCGGCGCCTCGTCGCCCCACTTCGTATCCCTTTCGGTCTTCTGGAAGGTTCGTGGCAAAATAGGACCCCGGGTCTTGATTTCGTCCAATTCCGAGAATATTTCGTTACTAGGATTTCTGAAACCAAAAACAGCAGAAAACAGCAACTGGCTCTTCAGCATCTTGTTAATAGGTTAGTTCCAGAAAATGCACGAATATGACATAAAGTGTGCATAAAACATGTTGGTATCATCAATAATATGGCATGGAACATAAGAAATTATCGATACGTCGGAGACGTATCAGCATCCCCAAGCTTAGTTCTGCTCGTCCCGAGCAGGTAAAACGATAACAAAGATAATTTCTGAAGTGACATGCCATCATAACCTTGATCATACTATTTGTAAACATATGTAGTGGATGCAGCAATCAAAACAATGGTAATGACATGAGTAAACAAGTGAATCATAAAGCAAAGACTTTTCATGAATAGTACTTCAAGACAAGCATCAATAAGTCTTGCATAAGAGTTAACTCATAAAGTAATAAATCAAAGTAAAGGTATTGAAGCAACACAAAGGAAGATTAAGTTTTAGCGGTTGCTTTCAACTTGTAACATGTATATCTCATGGATAATTGTCAATATAGAGTAATATAACAAGTGCAATATGCAAGTATGTAGGAATCAATGCACAGTTTCACACAAGTGTTTGCTTCTTGAGGTGGAGAGAGTTAGGTGAACTGACTCAACATAAAAGTAAAAAGAATGGTCCTTCAAAGAGGAAAGCATCGATTGCTATATTTGTGCTAGAGCTTTTATTTTGAAAACATGAAACAATTTTGTCAACGGTAGTAATAAAGCATATGAGTTATGTAAATTATATCTTACAAGTTGCAAGTCTCATGCATAGTATACTAATAGTGCCCGCACCTTGTCCTAATTAGCTTGGACTACCGGATCTTTGCAATGCACATGTTTTAACCAAGTGTCACAATGGGGTACCTCCATGCCGCCCGTACAAAGGTCTAAGGAGAAAGCTCGCATTTTGGATTTCTCGCTTTTGATTATTCTCAACTTAGACATCCATACCGGGACAACATGGACAACGGATAATGGACTCCTCTTTAATGCATAAGCATGTGGCAACAATTATTATTCTCATATGAGATTGAGGATATATGTCCAAAACTGAAACTTCCACCATGAATCATGGCTTTAGTTAGCGGCCCAATGTTCTTCTCTAACAATATGCATGCTCCAACCATTAAGGTGGTAGATCTCTCTTACTTCGGACAAGACGGACATGCATAGCAACTCACATGATATTCAACAAAGAATAGTTGATGGCGTCCCCAGAAGCATGGTTATCGCACAACAAGCAACTTAATAAGAGATAAAGTGCATAAGTACATATTCAATACCACAATAGTTTTTAAGCTATTTGTCCCATGAGCTATATATTGTAAAGGTGAATGATGGAATTTTAAAGGTAGCACTCAAGCAATTTACTTTGGAATGGCGGATAAATACCATGTAGTAGGTAGGTATGGTGGACACAAATGGCATAGTGGTTGGCTCAAGGATTTTGGATGTATGAGAAGTATTCCCTCTCGATACAAGGTTTAGGCTAGCAAGGTTATTTGAAACAAACACAAGGATGAACAGTACAGACAAAACTCACATAAAAGACATATTGTAAACATTATAAGACTCTATACCGTCTTCCTTGTTGTTCAAAACTCAATACTAGATATTATCTAGACTCTAGAGAAACCAAATATGCAAACCAAATTAGCAAGCTCTAAGTGTTTTTTCATTAATGTGTGCAAAGTATATGATGCAAGAGCTTAAACATGAGCACAACAATTGCCAAGTATCAAATTATCCAAGACATTTTAGAATCACTACATGTAGTATTTTCCAATTCCAACCATATAACAATTTAACGAAGAAGAAACTTCGCCATGAATACTATGAGTAGAGCCTAAGGACATACTTGTCCATATGCTACAGCGGAGCGTGTATCTCTCCCACAAAGTGAATGCTAGGATCCATTTTATTCAAACAAAACAAAAACAAAAACAAACCGACGCTCCAAGCAAAGTACATAAGATGTGACGGAATAAAAATATAGTTTCAGGGAGGAACCTGATAATGTTGTCGATGAAGAAGGGGATGCCTTGGGCATCCCCAAGCTTAGACGCTTGAGTCTTCTTATAATATGCAGGGGTGAACTACCGGGGCATCCCCAAGCTTAGAGCTTTCACTCTCTTTGATCATATTGCATCATACTCCTCTCTTGATCCTTGAAAACTTCCTCCACACCAAACTCGAAACAACTCATTAGAGGGTTAGTGCACAATAAAAATTAACATGTTCAGATGTGATACAATCATTCTTAACACTTCTGGACATTGCATAAAGCTACTGGACATTAATGGATCAAAGAAATTCATCCAACATAGCAAAAGAGGCAATGCAAAATAAAAAGGCAGAATCTGTCAAAACAGAACAGTCCGTAAAGATGGATTTTATTAGGCCACCAGACTTGCTCAAATGAAAATGCCCAAATTTAATGAAAGTTGCGTACATATCTGAGGATCATGCACGTAAATTGGCTTAATTTTCTGAGCTACCTACAGGGAGGTAGACCCAGATTCGTGACAGCAAAGAAATCTGGAACTCGCGCAGTAATCCAAATCTAGTACTTACTTTACTATCAAAGACTTTACTTGGCACAACAAAACACAAAACTAAGATAAGGAGAGGTTGCTACAGTAGTAAACAACTTCCAAGACTCAAATATAAAACAAAAATACTGTAGTAAAAACATGGGTTGTCTCCCATAAGCGCTTTTCTTTAACGCCTTTCAGCTAGGTGCAGAAAGTGTAACTCAAGTATTATCGAAGGGTGGTGCATCTACAGCGGGGTTTGGAGTTTTCTCAACCATGCATAGTATATTGGATACATAAGTTTCAGCGTCTCTCTTTTCATTAGTCTTGGGCTTGCTACTCTCATCGAACAAATTTTCGAGAACAAGCCAAGCATAGTTATTTTCTAGCGCATCGTTCATAGCTAGGAGTTTACATGGTATTGGTGCTTTGATCTCCCCACCATCATTAGCATTATTAGTGTACCTTATCCTATCCATGTCCATTTTTTCAAGGAGACTAACAAAATTAGTATGAGAACCAAGCATATTAAATTTAGCGAAGACCTTTCTAGCCTCTTTTGCTAGACCACCAAATTCTCTAAGAAGGGTTTCTAAAACAAAATCTTTCTTTTCCCCCTCTTCCAAATCACCAAGTGTAAGAAACATGTGTTGGATTATAGGATTGAGATTAACAAATTTAGTTTCCAACATGCGAACTAAAGCAGCAGCAATTTCATAAGTAGGAGCAAGTTCTACCAAGTGTCTATCTTCAAAATCTTCAACGGTACTAACATGACTGAAGAATTCTTCTATATTGTTTCTCCCAATGATAGACCCGCGTCCTACCGGTATGTTTTTTTTGGTAAAATTAAAAGGAAACATGATGAAGCAAGTAAAGTAAATGCAAGTAACTAATTTTTGTGTGTTTTTGATATAGCAAACAAGACAATAAATAAAGTAAAGCTAGCAACTAATTTTTTTGTGTTTTGATATAAGTGCAGCAAACAAAGTAGTAAATAAAATAAAGCAAGATAAAAAAAAAGTAAAGAGATTGGGAAGTGGAGACTCCCCTTGCAGCGTGTCTTGATCTCCCCGGCAACAGCGCCAGAAAAAGAGCTTGATGGCGTGTAACTCACACGTTCGTTGGGAACCCCAAGAGGAAGGTATGATGCGCACAGCAGCAAGTTTTCCCTCAGAAAGAAACCAAGGTTTATCGAACCAGGAGGAGCCAAGAAGCACGTTGAAGGTTAATGGCGGCGGGATGTAGTGCGGCGCAACACCAGAGATTCCGGCGCCAACGTGGAACCTCCACAACACAACCAAAGTACTTTGCCCCAACGAAACAGTGAGGTTGTCAATCTCACCGGCTTGCTGTAACAAAGGATTAACCGTATTGTGTGGAAGATGATTGTTTGCAAGAAAACAGTAAAAACAAGTATTGCAGACAGATTTGTATTTCAAGTATAAAAGAATGGACCGGGGTCCACAGTTCACTAGAGGTGTCTCTCCCATAAGATAAAAGCATGTTGGGTGAACAAATTACAGTCGGGCAATTGACAAATAGAGAGAGCATAACAATGCACATACATGTCATGATAAGTATAGTGAGATTTAATTAGGCATTACGACAAAGTACATAGACCGCCATCCAACTGCATCTATGCCTAAAAAGTCCACCTTCAGGTTATCGTCCGAACCCCTTCCAGTATTAAGTTGCAAAGCAACAGACAATTGCATTAAGTATGGTGCGTAATGTAATCAACAACTACATCCTCGGACATAGCGCCAATGTTTTATCCCTAGTGGCAACAACACAAGCACAACCTTAGAACTTTCTGTCACTCGTCCCAGTGTCAATGCAGGCATGAACCCACTATCGAGCATAAATACTCCCTCTTGGAGTTAAGAGCAAAAACTTGGCCGAGCCTCTACTAATAACGGAGAGCATGCAAGATCATAAACAACACATATGCAATAACTTGATAATTAACATAACATGGTATTCTCTATCCATCGGATCCCGACAAACACAACATAGAGTATTACGGATAGATGATCTTGATCATGTTAGGCAGCTCACAAGATCCAACAATGAAGCACAATGAGGAGAAGACAACCATCTAGCTACTGCTATGGACCCATAGTCCAGGGGTGAACTACTCACTCATCACTCCGGAGGCGACCATGGCGGTGTAGAGTCCTCCGGGAGATGAATCCCTCTCCGGCAGGGTGCCGGAGGAGATCTCCAGAATCCCCCGAGATGGGATTGGCGGCGGCGGCGTCTCTGGAAGGTTTTCCGTATCGTGGTTTTTCGCATCAGGGGTTTCGCGACGGGGGCTTTAAGTAGGCGGAAGGGCGGAGTCGGAGGGCTGACGAGGGGCCCACACCATAGGGCGGCGCGGGCCCCCCTCTGGCCGCGCGGCCCTATGGTGGCGGCGCCTCGTCGCCCCACTTCGTATCCCTTTCGGTCTTCTGGAAGGTTCGTGGCAAAATAGGACCCCGGGTCTTGATTTCGTCCAATTCCGAGAATATTTCGTTACTAGGATTTCTGAAACCAAAAACAGCAGAAAACAAAGAATCGGCTCTTCAGCATCTTGTTAATAGGTTAGTTCCGTAAAATGCACGAATATGACATAAAGTGTGCATAAAACATGTTGGTATCATCAATAATATGGCATGGAACATAAGAAATTATCGATACGTCGGAGACGTATCAAGCATCCCCAAGCTTAGTTCTGCTCGTCCCGAGCGGTAAAACGATAACAAAGATAATTTCGAAGTGACATGCCATCATAACCTTGATCATACTATTTGTAAACATATGTAGTGGATGCAACAATCAAAACAATGGTAATGACATGAGTAAACAAGTGAATCATAAAGCAAAGACTTTTCATGAATAGTACTTCAAGACAAGCATCAATAAGTCTTGCATAAGAGTTAACTCATAAAGTAATAAATCAAAGTAAAGGTATTGAAGCAACACAAAGGAAGATTAAGTTTTAGCGGTTGCTTTCAACTTGTAACATGTATATCTCATGGATAATTGTCAATATAGAGTAATATAACAAGTGCAATATGCAAGTATGTAGGAATCAATGCACAGTTCACACAAGTGTTTGCTTCTTGAGGTGGAGAGAGTTAGGTGAACTGACTCAACATAAAAGTAAAAAGAATGGTCCTTCAAAGAGGAAAGCATCGATTGCTATATTTGTGCTAGAGCTTTTATTTTGAAAACATGAAACAATTTTGTCAACGGTAGTAATAAAGCATATGAGTTATGTAAATTATATCTTACAAGTTGCAAGTCTCATGCATAGTATACTAATAGTGCCCGCACCTTGTCCTAATTAGCTTGGACTACCGGATCTTTGCAATGCACATGTTTTAACCAAGTGTCACAATGGGGTACCTCCATGCCGCCTCGTACAAAGGTCTAAGGAGAAAGCTCGCATTTTGGATTTCTCGCTTTTGATTATTCTCAACTTAGACATCCATACCGGGACAACATGGACAACAGATAATGGACTCCTCTTTAATGCATAAGCATGTGGCAACAATTATTATTCTCATATGAGATTGAGGATATATGTCCAAAACTCGAAACTTCCACCATGAATCATGGCTTTAGTTAGCGGCCCAATGTTCTTCTCTAACAATATGCATGCTCCAACCATTAAGGTGGTAGATCTCTCTTACTTCGGACAAGACGGACATGCATAGCAACTCACATGATATTCAACAAAGAATAGTTGATGGCGTCCCCGTAAGCATGGTTATCGCACAACAAGCAACTTAATAAGAGATAAAGTGCATAAGTACATATTCAATACCACAATAGTTTTTAAGCTATTTGTCCCATGAGCTATATATTGTAAAGGTGAATGATGGAATTTTAAAGGTAGCACTCAAGCAATTTACTTTGGAATGGCGGATAAATACCATGTAGTAGGTAGGTATGGTGGACACAAATGGCATAGTGGTTGGCTCAAGGATTTTGGATGTATGAGAAGTATTCCCTCTCGATACAAGGTTTAGGCTAGCAAGGTTATTTGAAACAAACACAAGGATGAACAGTACAACAGAAACTCACATAAAAGACATATTGTAAACATTATAAGACTCTATACCGTCTTCCTTGTTGTTCAAAACTCAATACTAGATATTATCTAGACTCTAGAGAAACCAAATATGCAAACCAAATTAGCAAGCTCTAAGTGTTTCTTCATTAATGTGTGCAAAGTATATGATGCAAGAGCTTAAACATGAGCACAACAATTGCCAAGTATCAAATTATCCAAGACATTTTAGAATCACTACATGTAGTATTTTCCAATTCCAACCATATAACAATTTAACGAAGAAGAAACTTCGCCATGAATACTATGAGTAGAGCCTAAGGACATACTTGTCCATATGCTACAGCGGAGCGTGTCTCTCTCCCACAAAGTGAATGCTAGGATCCATTTTATTCAAACAAAACAAAAACAAAAACAAACCGACGCTCCAAGCAAAGTACATAAGATGTGACGGAATAAAAATATAGTTTCAGGGGAGGAACCTGATAATGTTGTCGATGAAGAAGGGGATGCCTTGGGCATCCCCAAGCTTAGACGCTTGAGTCTTCTTATAATATGCAGGGGTGAACTACCGGGGCATCCCCAAGCTTAGAGCTTTCACTCTCTTTGATCATATTGCATCATACTCCTCTCTTGATCCTTGAAAACTTCCTCCACACCAAACTCGAAACAACTCATTAGAGGGTTAGTGCACAATAAAAATTAACATGTTCAGATGTGATACAATCATTCTTAACACTTCTGGACATTGCATAAAGCTACTGGACATTAATGGATCAAAGAAATTCATCCAACATAGCAAAAGAGGCAATGCAAAATAAAAAGGCAGAATCTGTCAAAACAGAACAGTCCGTAAAGATGGATTTTATTAGGCCACCAGACTTGCTCAAATGAAAATGCCCAAATTTAATGAAAGTTGCGTACATATCTGAGGATCATGCACGTAAATTGGCTTAATTTTCTGAGCTACCTACAGGGAGGTAGACCCAGATTCGTGACAGCAAAGAAATCTGGAACTGCGCAGTAATCCAAATCTAGTACTTACTTTACTATCAAAGACTTTACTTGGCACAACAAAACACAAAACTAAGATAAGGAGAGGTTGCTACAGTAGTAAACAACTTCTAAGACTCAAATATAAAACAAAAATACTGTAGTAAAAACATGGGTTGTCTCCCATAAGCGCTTTTCTTTAACGCCTTTCAGCCTAGGTGCGTAAAGTGTAACTCAAGTATTATCGAAGGGTGGTGCATCTACAGCGGGGTTTGGAGTTTTCTCAACCATGCATAGTATATTGGATACATAAGTTTCAGCGTCTCTCTTTTCATTAGTCTTGGGCTTGCTACTCTCATCGAACAAATTTTCAGGAACAAGCCAAGCATAGTTATTTTCTAGCGCATCGTTCATAGCTAGGAGTTTACATGGTATTGGTGCTTTGATCTCCCCACCATCATTAGCATTATTAGTGTACCTTATCCTATCCATGTCCATTTTTTCAAGGAGACTAACAAAATTAGTATGAGAACCAAACATATTAAATTTAGCGAAGACCTTTCTAGCCTCTTTTGCTAGACCACCAAATTCTCTAAGAAGGGTTTCTAAAACAAAATCTTTCTTTTCCCCTCTTCCAAATCACCAAGTGTAAGAAACATGTGTTGGATTATAGGATTGAGATTAACAAATTTAGTTTCCAACATGCGAACTAAAGCAGACAGCAGCAATTTCATAAGTAGGAGCAAGTTCTACCAAGTGTCTATCTTCAAAATCTTCAACGGTACTAACATGACTGAAGAATTCTTCTATATTGTTTCTCCCAATGATAGACCCGCGTCCTACCGGTATGTTTTTTTTGGTAAAATTAAAAGGAAACATGATGAAGCAAGTAAAGTAAATGCAAGTAACTAATTTTTATGTGTTTTTGATATAGCAAACAAGACAATAAATAAAGTAAAGCTAGCAACTAATTTTTTTGTGTTTTGATATAAGTGCAGCAAACAAAGTAGTAAATAAAATAAAGCAAGATAAAAAAAAAGTAAAGAGATTGGGAAGTGGAGACTCCCTTGCAGCGTGTCTTGATCTCCCCGCAACAGCCGCCTTAAAAAGAGCTTGATGGCGTGTAACTCACACGTTCGTTGGGAACCCCAAGAGGAAGGTATGATGCGCACAGCAGCAAGTTTTCCCTCGTAAAGAAACCAAGGTTTATCGAACCAGGAGGAGCCAAGAAGCACGTTGAAGGTTGATGGCGGCGGGATGTAGTGCGGCGCAACACCGTAGATTCCGGCGCCAACGTGGAACCTCCACAACACAACCAAAGTACTTTGCCCCAACGAAACAAAGTGAGGTTGTCAATCTCACCGGCTTGCTGTAACAAAGGATTAACCGTATTGTGTGGAAGATGATTGTTTGCAAGAAAACAAGTAAAAACAAGTATTGCAAGCAGATTTGTATTTCAAGTATAAAAGAATGGACCGGGGTCCACAGCTCACTAGAGGTGTCTCTCCCATAAGATAAAAGCATGTTGGGTGAACAAATTACAGTCGGGCAATTGACAAATAGAGAGAGCATAACAATGCACATACATGTCATGATAAGTATAGTGAGATTTAATTAGGCATTACGACAAAGTACATAGACCGCCATCCAACCGCATCTATGCCTAAAAAGTCCACCTTCAGAGTTATCGTCCGAACCCCTTCCAGCATTAAGTTGCAAAGCAACAGACAATTGCATTAAGTATGGTGCGTAATGTAATCAACAACTACATCCTCGGACATAGCGCCAATGTTTTATCCCTAGTGGCAACAAAGACAAAGACAACCTTAGAACTTTCCGTCATCGTCCTAGTGTCAATGCGGCATGAACCCACTATCGAGCATAAATACTCCCTCTTGGAGTTAAGAGCAAAAACTTGGCCGAGCCTCTACTAATAACGGAGAGCATGCAAGATCATAAACAACACATATGCAATAACTTGATAATTAACATAACATGGTATTCTCTATCCATCGGATCCCGACAAACACAACATAGAGTATTACGGATAGATGATCTTGATCATGTTAGGCAGCTCACAAGATCCAACAATGAAGCACAATGAGGAGAAGACAACCATCTAGCTACTCGCTATGGACCCATAGTCCAGGGTGAACTACTCACTCATCACTCCGGAGGCGACCATGGCGGTGTAGAGTCCTCCGGAGATGAATCCCCTCCCGGCAGGGTGCCGGAGGAGATCTCCGTAATCCCCCGAGATGGGATTGGCGGCGGCGGCGTCTCCGGAAGGTTTTCCGTATCGTGGTTTTTCGCATCGTGGGTTTCGCGACGGGGGCTTTAAGTAGGCGGAAGGGCAGAGTCGGAGGGCCGACGAGGGGCCCACACCATAGGCGGCGCGGGCCCCCTTGGCCGCGCGGCCCTATGGTGGCGGCGCCTCGTCGCCCCACTTCGTATCCCTTTCGGTCTTCCGGAAGGTTCGTGGCAAAATAGGACCCCGGGTCTTGATTTCGTCCAATTCCGAGAATATTTCGTTACTAGGATTTCTGAAACCAAAAACAGCAGTAAAACAACGAATCGGCTCTTCGGCATCTTGTTAATAGGTTAGTTCCGTAAAATGCACGAATATGACATAAAGTGTGCATAAAACATGTAGGTATCATCAATAATATGGCATGGAACATAAGAAATTATCGATACGTCGGAGACGTATCACCCATGTCTGCGAAAATCGTCAACGCTGGGTACATGCAAGGTTAGCCAAACCCTACATCACACTTGTGCAGATATGCTAGGGACATATGCAAGTTTTTAAGCGGTTCCGACGCTCCGGTGATCTGTATCTTCGGAAACCCTAGGGCGGGGACCCCGCAGATCTACCCCTATAGCTTCCTCCGTGTGATGGTGTTACAATGGATTTTTTTATTTGCTTTGGTTTGTTTAGGACATATGTACATGGGAAACCATAGGTTGGGCTTACTTTACCATAAAATAGGCTCCGTTTTAGCCGTACCAGGAGTTTGCACATACAGATCCTGGATTTTCACCAAGTGCTGGCCCATGTCTGCGAAAATCGTCAACGCCGGTACATGCAAGGTTAGCCAAACCCTACATCACACTTGTACACATATGCTAGGGACATATGCAAGTTTTTAAGCGGTTCCGACGCTCCGCTGATCTGTATCTTCGGAAACCCTAGGGCGGGGACCCCGCAGATCTACCCCTATAGCTTTCTCCGTGTGATGGTGTAACAATGGATTTTTTTTATTTGCTTTGGTTTGTTTAGGACATATGTACATGGGAAACCATAGGTTGGGCTTACTTTACCATAAAATAGGCTCCGTTTTAGCCGTACCAGGAGTTTGCACATACAGATCCTGGATTTTACCCCTACAGTCTATAATCTGCCTGAGTTTTGGGATCATTCCCACCCTCCGATGCTCGATTTCTGACGACACACAATAATGATACACTTAAGAACTTCAGACCCACACACGTTACAAAGCACTTAAATAACTAGACCCACACACAAACCAAAGCACTTAAAGAACTAGACCACACACAAACCAAAGCACTTAAAGAACTACACCCACACACGAAGCAAAGCACTTAAAAACTACACTACTCACACACAAACCAAAACACTTAAAGAACTAAACCCACACACGAACAAAGCACTTAACACTGGGTCGACACATGACCCGTTAGACACACGGACTCGACACACACACATACTAATCAGTTCTCGAAATCTTCGTCCTCGCTAGGGGTGTCCTCTGAAGCGGTACTTGAGAGGTTCCACAACCATTGTTCATCATATCCCCCCATATCGACGCCTCTCCTTTGGCGTACTCCGCGTCATATTCGGCCCTCCTCTGCCGCTTTCCCGCCCTCCTCTCTCTCCTGTACGCCTGCTTCTCCTTCCAGAATGCGCGCGTGGCCGCGACGTCTCCGGGATGGTCTCTGCGCCACCGTGCCATGAACTGCTCGTCCGCCTCGGTGGTATCAATCCGCCGCTGGCCATCTCTGAACCGCTGCGCTTCACCCTCTGAGCGAAGTAGCGGCTCAGTAGAGAGACTCTGGGCTTCCGTCAGAGACCTGACCTCCGAGAAGTTCAATTCGTGGCGCGACCGACCAAACCTCCAAGCCGCAACGTCGTATGCGTGGGCAGCAGCCTCCTTCGTGTAGAAGGTGCCGAGCCACACACCCACACCACCGGCGGTGATTTCGGACGCGAAATGGCCCGCAGCCCGCTGGCGAACACCGATGAAGCCCGTGTTGCTACGGCGACGAGGAGCCATCTCGATGGTAGCTGAGCTCAGAGGATTCTGTGGTGTTTTGTGGATGAGAGAGTTGATGAGGAGAGAAATGTTGCTGGTGATGTTAGTGGAGAAGACATGGCTATATATAGGACGACGACGGCTGAAACGGCGGGAAAACTTGGCGGGAGAAAATGGGCGCGAGAAGAATGGCGGGAGGGAAGGAGCGGGGAAAAATGGCGGGAATGTTGGAGGAAAAATTGGCGGGAAGCTGTGCCGACGGCCTGGCCGTCGGCCTACATAGGAAATGGCGCGAGAAGAATGGCGGGAAAAAGGGCGGGAAGAAGGAAAAAAGGGCGGGGAAGCTGTGCCGACGGCCTGGCCGTCGGCCCACATCACGCCGTTTGCCACCTGTTGACGCCGTTGTCGGTGGCTGTCGGTGGCCCCACCATCTGTCAATGTGCCGACGGCTAGGTTACGTGCCGTCGGCACAGACTGTATTTGTGCCGACGGCTAAAGTGTGCCGACGGCGGCCGTCGGCTCTAGGGTTTCTGTGCCGACGGCCACTTTACTGGGCTGACGGCGAGTGAGTCTGTGCCGACGGCCGCCGTCGGCACAGATTATGGCCGTCGGTACGTCGGCGGGTTCCCGTAGTGTTGGCCATTACCGCTGCCCGTGGAGTATACAGTATTATGATAAACTGCGAGACAAAAGTGTTGACTTGGTACTAATTGCATGCAGCCAGACTAACCATGACCGGACTAGTGCTGTCATTTGCCGACAAGGACGATCATGTTGGACAGTCTATAAACACTCTATAAAAGAAAGTATACACGGAATATTTCGATTTTACCAAGTGTTCTCGACATGACATTCGGTGAACGAGGAAAATTACACCGTACTTTTTCTTGTGGACAATCAGTAAACAACTGCACATGTTCTCATTTTAGCCACGGTTGACAGGATCCAAAAGATGGAACTTATTTTCCCGAGTGTTCTACGCAAGAGAGTAAAACCCAAGCGCTCCTCAGCTCATCCACCCCGAGCGCCGGCTGCTCCTCCACCACCATTGTCGCCCCCACCCGCGGCATCAAGCACCTACGCTCCTCTTAGAAACAATCTTACATAAAAAGTACAAATGGACTTAGTACTAAGAATAAGATGGTTAATTTCCTGGTTAGGGAATACGGTCGAGTACTAGCTGTCTAGCTCGAGTCCAAGTAGTAGTAATACGTGAGTTAGCTACATACTCCTCCATCTAATAAAACATTTATGGGATTTGTCTAAATTTGGACGGATCTAGATACCAAATTATATTTAGATATATCTAAATTTTGACAAACACCCAACATGTTTAACGAGATGGAGAAGGTAGTACAACTCAGTAGGCTTCTTTGGTAAGTCTCCTTGGTGTTCGATCTGGATTTAGGAATAGTAGCTGACTAGTACACACTACAGGAAACACATAAGGTGCCGACGGCCAGAACCTGTGCCGACGGTTTTTTATCGGGGCCGTCAACATAGGGCACGGTCATGGCAGGACACGAAGCTCGCTGCCGGTACAGCCGTACAGGTTAGCCGTCGACGCAACACGACCTGTCAGCACAGTGTATCTAGTGCCGACGGACACCATCTGGACCGTCCGCACACCATCTAGCGCGTGGACCCGAAGTGTTCCACCGTGACGGCGGGGCGACGACGTCAAGCCTGTGCCGACGGCCTAGCTGTCGGCCCAGGTTGCCACACCAATGCCGACGGCCTGGCCGTTGGCATTGTTTTTTTGGTATATTTCTACAAATTTATTTATATTCATTTATTTACTAGTCTCAGTTATTTTAATGTGGTTATTTTTTCTTCACCTATTTTAGGGAATCGTAACCCTTCGATACACTGCGTAAGTGTTATCGCATGTGTGTGAATACTATCTCAAAGGGTGGGATGCCGCACCTCGGAGGGTGGGAATGTACCGGTGTTGATCCTCAGAGGGTGGGAATATTAGCTTTGGTTATCTTGGCGGGTGGGATGCCGCACCTCGTAGGGTGTGAATATTAGCTTGGTTAGGTCATAGGCACATGCGCTAACGGCACTTAGACATGTTTTGAACGTATATGGGGGAGCTCCCTGGACGGGCCAACCGGAGAGAACCTTGAGAGCATATGGGTTGATCCTTGTCACCACATTCACATATGATCTACTCAAGCTCAAATGGAGGCATAAGTCCACCGGGGAGCCGCCGTTGGGATGCAATCAATGCTGTAAACCGCGTAGTCAACGAATTATGGTTTCGTGAAAATCGATCCACAGAGGGTGGGAATGCACCCCCAAAACTTGTGTGTGTTAACATGTTGTGTACACAAGTGTGGTGGGATGTTTTTGAGCACAATATTAACCCCCCCCCCCCCCGAGCTGTCGGCACCTGGATGGTTCTGGTTCTTGCACTGGTGGAAAAACAGGCTTCCGGGAAGCCCCATAAGTCGCGAAGGTAAAGGAACCGCGACTAATGGGGTCTTTAGTCGCGGTTCGTGTGGCGAACCGCGACCAAAGGCCCGGGCCCGTGGCGCACGGTGGCCAGCTGGTGCACGTGGTGGGCTTTAGTCGCGGCTGGCCAGCCCAACCGCGACTAAAGGTGCTCGAAGGCCTTTAGTCGCGGTTGGCCAGGCCAACCGGGACTAAAGCCCCTCCCCTATATATACCCATCCAGCAGCCAACACTTAGCCATTTGGAGCCATTCTCTTCACAAACTTCACAAGTGAGTGTTAGGTTTGCTTTTGGTTCCTCTTATGCACATAAGGTGTTTGATGAAATGCCCCAAGAGCATGAAACAAACATGATATGAAGTGTTGGAGTCACACTTGAGCTTTCTCATTTATTTTTTCCTCCTCGATCGCGGTTAGCAACTTGAACCTTTGATGTGTCATTGATAAAATATGCATGTGTGTGTAGTTCATTGTTTAATTTATATTGTTTGTAGCTAGTTAGTTTAACAAATGCATGATGGTTAATTATATATTTTATATTATAATAATGCAGATGAATCGGCAATGGATGTACGGTAACCGACTCTCCGGCGAGTTCAAGACGGGTTTGAAAGATTTCCTCGTAGTGGCTAATGCGAACAAGCGTGGGGGTTTTGTTATCTGTCCATGTGTTAAGTGTAAGAATCGAAGGGTTACTCTTCCTCAAGAGATGTTCACATGCACCTGCTTCGGCACGGTTTCATGCCAAGCTATAATTGTTGGACCAAGCATGGAGAAAGAGGGGTTATAATGGAAGAAGATGAAGAAGGGGATGATTTCAATGATGAAAGCTATCTTTCTCATTTCGGTGATACTTTCATGGAGGATGCTGAAGGTGAAGGGGAAGGTGAAGGGGAAGGTGAAGAAGAGGCACGTGATGATCCCGTTGATGATCTTGGTCGGACCATTGCCGATGCACGGAGACGCCGCGAAACTGAAAAAGAGAGGGAGAATTTGGATCGCATGTTAGAGGATCACAGGAAGGCGCCGTACCCCGGATGCGATGATGGTCCGAAAAGCCGGGCTGCACACCGGATTTGCTGAGATGGAAGGCACAGCAGGTGTAGCTGACTCGGCATTTGAAAACTTGCTGAAAATGTTGAAGAATATGTTTCCAAAGAATAACGAGTTGCCCGCCACTACGTACGAAGCAAAGAAGGTTGTCTCGCCCTCTAGGTTTAGAGGTTCTCAAGATACATGCATGCATCAACGATCGCATCCTCTACCGCGGTGAATACGAGAATTTGAATGAATGCCCGGTATGCACCGCATTGCGTTATAAGATCGTAGGCGATGACCCCGGTGACGATGTTGAGGGCCGGAAACCCGTGAAGAGGGTTCCCGCCAAGGTGATGTGGTATGCTCCTATAATACCACGGTTGAAACGTCTCGTTCAGAACAAAGAGCATGCCAAGTTGTTGCGATGGCACAAAGAGGACCGTGAAGTCGGACGGGGAGTTGAGACACCCCGCAGATGGAACGCAATGGAGAAAGATCGACAGAGAGTTCAAAGATTTTGCAGCCGACGCAAGGAACATAAGATTTGGTCTAAGTACGGATGGCATGAATCCTTTTGGCGAGCAGAGCTCCAGCCATAGTACCTGGCCCGTGACTCTATGCATCTACAACCTTCCTCCTTGGTTGTGCATGAAGCGGAAGTTCATTATGATGCCGTTGCTCATCCAAGGTCCGAAGCAACCCGGCAACGACATCGATGTGTACCTAAGGCCATTAGTTGATGAGCTTTTACAGACTGTGGGGCAGACCTGGTGTCCGTGTGTGGGATGAGCACAAAGAAGAGGAATTTGACCTACGAGCGTTGCTTTTCGTAACCATCAACGATTGGCCTCGCTCTTAGTAACCTTTCGGACTGTCAAATAAGGGATACAATGCATGCACGCACCGCTTACATGAGACCGAAAGTGTACATTTGCCAAATTGTAAGAAGAACGTGTACCTTGGGCATCGTCGATTTCTTCCGAAAGGTCATCCAAGAAGAAAGAAAGGCAAGCATTACAACGGCAAGGCAGCATCACCGGCCGAAGCCTCGCGGAACACACCGGTGCCGAGGTATTTGATATGGTCAAGGGTTTGAAAGTCATCTTTGGAAAGGGTCCTCGGCGGACAATCAGCTCCGAAGGGAGCCGACGGGCACGTAGCCATGTGGAAGAAGAAATCTATATTCCGGGAGCTAGAATATTGGAAAGTCCTAGAAGTCCGCTCCGCAATCGACGTGATGCACGTTACGAAGAATATTTGCGTGAACATCCTAAGCTTCTTGGGCGTGTATGGGAAGTCAAATGATACAAAGGAAGCACGGCAGACCATCAAAGTTTGAAAGACCCCGATGACCCGCATCCGAACGGTTTCAAGGTCGTGCCGCCTACGCTCCGACCAAAGAAGAGAAGGTCATCTTTTTTGAATGCCCGAGCAAGTATGAAGGTCCCGTCAGATTCTCGTCCAATATAAAGGGAATAATAAACATGGCGGAGAAAAAGTTCCAAAACCTGAAGTCTCACGACTGCCACGTGATTATGACGCAATTGCTTCCGATTGCTTTGAGGGGGCTCCTGCCGGAAAATGTTCGAGTAGCGGGAAGAAAGAGGCGGGGAGAAAGTGGCGGGAAGAAATTGGCGGGAAAAAA
>NC_061511.1:195632384-195665767 GCF_022539505.1 Lolium rigidum | reverse complement strand
CACCACGTCCCGGGCCACCATACGCGACGTTTTGGCCGCTTTCGTCGGGCTAGGTGGCCTCAAAAACGAGAAAAAAAAAGTTTTGACATGCACCACGGAGGGACCAAAATCGTCGGCCATGGTACACCAGCAACCACGGCGCGACTTCAACTTCGTCGGCCATGGCAACTTTTCTTGTAGTGCTCGACCACCTCACGGATGCTGGGGCGTCCCCAGTCGCCGGATTCTTGCTCGACGCCGGCGACGGTTTCCAGTTGAAATTGAGGAATAGAAAGGGGCTCAGGGAAAATGAAATAGCGGAGAGGGTAGCTAGGGTTTCGGCCGTTCGTTCGTGGTTTTATAGACCACGGCGAGGTCAGGGGCGACGTCCCGGTGATGAGGACGACTGAGATATTCCGGCGATCCCGGTGTGTGATGCGGGCGCGAATCTTGGCAAATTCGGATAGCTACGGACTCGGAGCAACTTCAATCGAGTGCTAGGTATAGTCTTGGCGTCCAGGTTGGTCCTTATCGACGACGAGGACGTGGAGGTGATCGGCATCGCCGTGTCCGTCTCACAGAGGAGGAAGAAGACGATTGTATTCGTCATTTTATTTCACGAAGGGTTACGGTGGGGGTTGGGCCAACGTGAAGTGGTGTTGGGCCGTGGCTGGACCGGGCTGGTCCTGGGCTACTTTGCTGGACTTCTGGTGGGCTGCGACGGCGGGTGAGTCCAGGTGAGGTTTTTTTTTCTTCTTTTTCCCTTTTATTTATTTTCTGTTTTATATTTCTATCTTTGAATTCTGTTTTTAATTCAAATTTGCATCTTTTTATTTTGCAGGTGTTTGTCAATTGGAATTTACTGAGGACTAATACAGGGATCATTGTATTACTTGTACTTGTTCTTGCATAAACATAATTATATGTGAGCCTTGTTACAATATTTAATTAGGCAAGAATTTAGGTATTCATTTTAATTTCCTTTCTCATTTGTAGTATAACTCCCTGTTGAATAATTAGAGTTGGTTATTCCTTTTCCACTTGTTTTGGAAGTTATTATTAGGATTTGATTTCATATTGGAGGAATTGGTCAATTGCACATGATTTTATGTGAGCTCCAATGTACTAGGGTTTTATAGTTTCTATCATAACCCCCCTTATTAAGGTAATACTATTATTATATTTAAAGTATCTAAGTAGGTATTGTTTCCCTCATGGTTCATCTTGATTACAAAGTTAAATGGTTGTTAACCACACCTGGGTTAATTAAGGACTAAGCATTAGGTGGCTCTTTTGTTTTACAATTGAAGCATAGAATCTGATTAATGAACCATTAGGGTTCAAATGCTATTTACCTATTGACACCTGGTTTGAATCTCATTTATGGGCTGGTTTTATAATTGGAACCTCTCAAGGGATTCACAACTAGGTTTAAGATATAATTCTGGGTTGTAGAATTGAGATGATATTATCTTGTATTTGCTAGGGTTTAATCTTCCCTAACCAAAATAAGGTGGTTACTTACTTTAATTATTATTTTTCTCATTTAGTTGTTAAGGATCTGAGAAGTGATTCTATCTTATTCCTATAGACTTGTTTTATATGCTTAATCTATTATTAAAGTAACTAAAGTGATTGTGGTTCTTTTTATAGTTAACTTTGGTCATATGGATGAATGGTTTCTCACCATACAAAGTATAGAGTTTGACTCTAAGGTTTTCTTATGTTCTTTAATGGAGGAATAGGTAGAATATAAATGTGGTAGGATTCTACTTATGATCACCAAGTGATTTATATGTTAGGGTTGAGATATGGGCCTAGGGTTACTTACTTGTGATCTCCCTATAATTTCATGTGGTGAATTATATCTATTTATCATATAGGGTTTAACTTCTGGCTTATCCTTCTATTTCTCCAACTCGGGATTATATAGGATCATCTTGTTCTTAATATCTTTACTTCAAATTCTTAGGGTTTATGATCATTACACAATTTATAATGATCAAGGTTGGATTACCTAAGGTATCTCTCCTTGAATGGGTTTCTCACTCTCAAGATCAAGTGTTGTCTTGATCAACTAAATATATACTTTCTTTTATAGTTTCTTGAATGGGCATAGTTATGGTTGTCTCCATTTTCTTGAGTATAACACCATAGGTTGAGCTTTCTCATTTAGGAATGGTTATTCTAGGGTTTATGGTGTACTCCTAATATCTCCTTGGGTATCTAGGCTAAGGTTTCATTTGTCTAGTTTAATTGGGTTAGTCTCTTCCTCACCTCATCAATTCAGGGTATGGTATTATTTCATGTGGTATTAGGTTATCTCACCACTCCAAGGGGAATGGTTTTCAACCTAATACTTTAATTCAATGGTTTTCCTTGATTCATTAATAGGTAAAGCTAGGTTTAGAATAAATGGTCTCTCTTATTTGGGAAAGCTTGAATAATACTCTAGGGTTCCTCTTGAAGATAATGTTGTGATCATATGGATATTTATATTCAAAATTTGCCTCACAGTTTGTCATAGCTTCCCTAACTAATCTAGGACTCTCACCTCTTTAGGTTTGATGTAAAGCTATTTGGAATAGAGAAGAACATATATACTTCTAGAGTTGATCTCCTTGTCATGTTTCCAAGAATGAAGTAAAATGAATACCATGAGGTTCATGGTAGGATCATGGATTAGTTTAAGACATGTAGAAGATAAGTAAAGAATAGTTTCTCCTATTGTTACTTGATTTCCAATTAAATGGATGTTCATATGTTATGGCAAGGAATATCATGTTGTGATCTTTAATAAGATCAAGTAGTTGATCCTTGATTAATAAGTTCTTGTGTTGATTTTAATTCCATTTGATCTAACCCCTTAGATCAAATCATCACTACCCAAAACAGGTTTTAACAAAGGTCACACTGAGGTTTATAGCGCTTGACTTGATGAGCTACTTCAATTCCACCAAGGTCAAGTGAAACTTCAGTTAATCGTGATCTGTTTTACTTTAAAGCGCGAAAATTCCCCAGATTTTCTATGCATGAATGCAATGCACACATCTGTTTCCCCTATTTTTGTAACCCCAATACCTGGGATATTACACTTCGGCTTCGGCTTAATACGATCACGGATTGACAAATGCAAAATTCTAAGTGACTTCTTCAAATTGATGTTTTGGGATCATGGGTAGTGTGCGGATCTACTGCATTGCAGATTATCTTCACTACCATGATTACTTTATCAAGTGATCTCCCATACATTTTTTTTATTAAGTTATGACATAAGGCACTAGAAATCTGAGTATCTATTGATTTCATCAGACTACTCTCTAATGCTGCGAGACGGACTCTAAAATTTCTTTTGGAGATTATCTACAAAGTGTCAAACTTAACAATTTGAGGTTCACACTAATGATTTCAAGCCAATGCTTTGAAATCTTTATTAATTTTGCAAAGTTCATTACAACATAACCATGATGGTTTTTTATTTACCAATTGTAAATTAATAATCTCTGGTTCGCCCATGTAAATAAATGATGGCCGAAAAAGGATTTGAGGCATTTGCCCTCAATGGCCACAACTACACTACATGGAACATGACCATCAAGATCACTCTTGCGTTTCATGGATTAGTGCGTGCAATCCAGGCCCCGAAGGATCCACCTCCGGCCGGAGTCACGCCGCTAATAGAAGAGAAAAGATATGTTGTCTTGTACATCATAAGACATCATACATCCAGATCATAAGGGTCATGAAAGGCATGGCAGGGCACAAGTTTGACAAAACTAAGCTTTGCGACGAGTGTGGATGCTATACGCATATCACATAGGAATGCCACGCCCCACATCATCTGGTTTTTCTGTATCAGCAATCGCTGACATGCAAATGACCATAAGGGAAAAGGTTTGAAGCTTACTTCAACCTTCATCCAGACCGCACCAATGGAGCTAGTTGTTCGCCAGACGTTCCTCCGGGACGTTGCAACACCATGCCTCTCTAGCGGTCACAAGACCCTATGGGCACGAAGAACATGATGATTGAGTAGGCCTCAGTCGACATGTTTGGAAACTTTGACTAGTCCCATTATCTCCTTAGTGATTGATTTATTCATGTCCATTTATGTTGTTGCAACCGACATATAGTGTATCAGCACTCTGATATAAATAAGATTGGATGTCCTCTATATATTTGATAAAGATTTCCATACCAGAAACTCTTGAATTTAATATATAGATTTCCGCGGGAGCCAATCCAATGGATGAGGAACAAGTATTTGAAAAGGTACCCTCTCTATATTTTGAATTGTACTACACGTACAACCAACCCGTAGCACATGTTGCATATAAATCAATTCCATTGGTCATGAATTGCATGAAGCTAAGCTTCCTCAATCATTGGATATTATGTAGCACATTTCGAGGTTCTCATATAGTCCCTCGATCGAATGCATTCGAAGTGATATTTTAGGCCTCTTCCAACCATAATGTGGACTAAAATCGAATTATAATTAATTTGAATGGACAATGATGCAAAATTTTCTTCATGTGCCTCCAATAATTATTGCATGGCTTTCAAAGATTGGAGTTCAGCACTTTATCACATATGTCCATACACAAAAGGTTTGGTTGAAAATCTGAGCAAGAGGATCGGGCTCGTTGCACGACCTTTGTTAATGAGTTGAAATTTTACCAACTTCACGTTGGAGTCATGCGGCTTTACACACCCTTGACTAACTAACTGCATATCGCAGAACTTCCCCTCTGCAAGTGATACGTGGAAATCCTCCGAGCATTTCTCATCTGCGTATGTTCGGAATCGCTTCACGCGTACCGATCTCACCACCGCAGCGTACATCATAGGCCCACAAATTAGGGATCTATGTGGGGTACAGATCTCCGTCGATCACTAAGTACCTTAAACTCCTCATAAGGGATCCGTTCATAGCCTTGTACGCTGATTGCAAATATTGAAGGATGGATATTTCCAGGCATTAGGGGGAGATTTCAAGTACCAAATAGAATGCCAGAAATCATTTGGAACTCCACGTTCCTCCTCATGTCCACGTACTCAGGAATATAGACTATACGTCTAGGATTCACGAATTTGCAACAGTTCGCAAATAACCTGCCATATTAATTTACTGATCTCAAAGGTGTTATATAATCCTTTAATCTGGCTAGAAATGCGCCCGAAAGAGTGGAGGTACCAATAAAAACCACTCAACTCCCTATTTCTTAAAAGAGGGGGAGTAGTACGGCTTCTAACCAGGATCTAGCTTCCTGCAAGCAACAAGGAAAGACGAGGAGAAATCCTCCGAATCAGTAAATGCATATCAACCTAGCGTTGATAAACACCTCATGGGTAGTATAGACCCAGTGGAAGGGAAACATCCACAACCCAGCTTCAGCTTGCACACACTGGTTGGGACATCGGAACACCCGGCCTCACGCGTATTGGGAAATCACGAAGAGTCATCATGGGTGCTTGAGATTTCCTCCAAATATATCAATTCTGGAGAATCATATGATTAAAGCCTACAAATGTCGACAATATTTCTCTTGTATGATTGCAAACATCCTTCACAATTATTCAGATCCAAAGACCATGGCCATGGCAGAGTGTAACCCACTTGCTTGGACTGAAACAATAAAAGGATGCAATCCAAGCAGAATTAGCCCCGCTCCTCCAAATGAATTTCCTATGCGGTTCAATATTTTCTCTTCCAGCAACGGAATGACATAACAAGGTGGTGAGAAAGCAAGGCTTGTAGCACAAGGTCGGATTTACTCAGAGATCCGAGACCTAATCTCCAGATGCGAGTGAAATCCTATTTCTGGTACATTATATCATCGGCAATACAAAATCATCTATCTATGCAGTTGATAGATGTAGTGACTACATATCCATGTGGATCACTAGATTTGGACATGTATGGTTCCCGATGGAATCTCAATCCGAATCGAAATGCAAATGCAACATGTATTGTGTAAAATCATTAAGTCATAACATGGCTTATTGTTGTCGGTATATTTTGGTACAACCGATGTAGTGAGTTCCTTATACACAAGAATTACTCCTACAATGATGATTACTCATGCGTTTTTGTCATACACAAGTATTTCTCTTGCAATGATGAAGCACGTGATCATCCTAAAGACGGAATTTGAGATGAAGAATTTGGTTTAACCCAAACAGTGCTTGATACTACAAGTCGAGCTACTTCACTCAAGTATTATGGTACACCAAGTTGCCTATATTATAAATATTGGAGAAACTTAAAATGGATAAGTCATATCCATCTCCCATGCTGGTTGTTCGATCTCTAGACGTAGAGAAAAATTCACTCAAACCACGGGATGATGTATTACGGATGTTAGGACTTGAAGTTCCATATCTCAGTGCCATTGGACCCACCAACACAATTGGTTGGGAATCAAGAATATCTTTCGATATCTCCAAGGCACCACACATTACTTGACATATTCTTGTAATTTCAGAGAAATCTAAACTCCAATATCATCAGGATACACTGATGCTGGCTAATTGAATGATCCTCACAATGTGTATCAACATGATAGAGTTGTCACTCCATTGATGTCTTTGAAACAGACTCTGGTGACTACACCTACCAATCATTCTAAAATATAAGGCCTCGTATACGTGTAACTTTATGGAATGATAAACCGCATACATCAGTCATGTGGTATTGGTTCTCTTGAACCATAAATCATTATCTACACAGATAATGTTGCTTGTGTTGCATGGATGCAAACATGATACATCAAAAGAAATATCACTAAGCATATTGCCTCTAGATTGTTTTATCTCCATGAACTTCAGAAGAGTTGGAGAATAAACATCTAGCAAGTCAAATCACACAATACTTTTGTTGATTTGTTCATGAAGTCTCTACCAACTTCAACATTCCAGAAGTATTTTATGGAATCGGTATGCGACGGCTTCCAAATTTGCAAGAATCAGGGGGAGTATCTTCCTGAATCAATCATGTTCAAAGCATCATATTACACTCTTTTTCCCTTCATGAGTTTACTACACAAGTTCTCATCAAGGTTTTTAATGAGGTAATATCAACACAAGATGATATGTCATATTTTCTGTTTTCCCTAACGGGGTTTTTAGGAAAGTATATACGACATATATTGTTCTCTAAACTCTTTGGATTTTTTTCCTTTTACAAGGTTTTTCTCATATTGAGTTAACAAAAAGACAATACCAATTATATGTTGTGTCATTTTCTCCTTATTTTCCCACTGGGTTTTAAAGGAGTTTTAACAGCATAGCTAACTATTATATGTTGCACAATTTTCTCCTTATTTTTCCACTGGGTTTTAAGGAGTTTTAGCAACATATAACATACACACTACTCTCCTCATATTTTTCCCACAGGGTTTTTAGAGGAGATGATTCCAAAGATGATTCTAGAGATGACCAAGCACAAGGATAAGGAAGGATTAGGGGGAGTGTTAGGATTTAATTAATAGGTTAATTAAAGGGGTAATCCTCCCTCATGTAATTCTCTATGTTGATTGGTTTGTCAACAGACACAACCCTTCCTCACACCTCTTCGAACAGACGTGACCCATATTCGCGTCTCTTCCCTTTGTATATAAGTTGTGAATCATCAATGGAACAGAACAGTTGAATCATTTGTTGTCTCTCTCGTTTGCCTCTCGATATTACTTTAACACACTCCACGTTCATCCAAAAAATCACAGAAAATGCTCACGTCGCGGTTTGCCAAGTTGCAGTTGCTGCCACGGGGCAACCGGCTCCCAACTTGCTGCCAGCATGTAAAATGCCACTGCCGCTGGGGCGGCCTGTGAACGAGTCGTACATAATCTGGACTTTTCTATAGGCAGCAGGATATCCCTAGCGCCTCGATGCGGAAAGTGACCGTTTGTGTTGGCGCCGATAAAAAAAAAATGGATCTGCATGAGACCAGATGCCCGATACAGACTGATCGACCCATCCATGGAAACATATTCGCGGTCCAAATTTAGGTCGCAAATGTGCCGTCGTGGACACTACACGGTCAGCGTGCGCTTCCGCCCCTTTCTCCCTCGGGCCCTGCTACCGACTGCGCCCGTTTCGTCTTCTGTGTTTCTTCTTCTGCGTGCTGCTACTAGTGGGCGACGTCGATGTGACTTTCTGCACGCTAGTAACCCCTCTGTGACCCATGTGCGCGCCACCGCGTCCTCCTGCGACGGTAGCAGCGCCTACATCAACGTCAACGCCATCAGCGGGCCCTCGTCCGATGCCGATGGCTCCGACCGCACAGGCCGTCTCGAGTGCTTGTTCTCATGGATGACGAAGAGAAGGCATCAATGGCGGCGGCAACCCTAGTTAGCCTAGGGTTTTAATTTTTAGCTATTTTTTGCACTTTTCAAATTTGTTTTCTATTAGAAAAATTACAATTTTTTATTTGCATTGGACCGCTGGGCTATTCACTATCCAAACGGACAAATAAGGCTAGCATTTATTCTCATATCCACGACGTAATCCAAACAAACAAAAACGGTCACTTTAGGTGACCAAAATATATTCAACCGCTGAAGATGCCCTTATTATCTAATGAAAGTGGAGGAGGCAGTAACAACCAGTAATCGGGACATCAGGTAGAAGACACAGAAGTAGCAATGAGCATTTTGATTTGGCATGCGTCGCCCGGTCAAATTGGGATGTGCTCGTGTGTGTTTTGGGGTAGGGAAACAGTCGTGGATTATCAACTAGCAATTTTATTGATCGGGTGGTGGTTGCACACTTGGAATTGAGGTGGACATGGTCACCAGTTTGGGCTGGATACTGCGCGCGCCACGCGACCTGCATGCATCTCTTGATCTGGAAATGATGGGGCGTCATTTCTTTAGTGCAAGTGTGCAACATGGCTGAGTTTTTATTTTGCATGAATCGAGTTTCTTGCTACGGAACTCGTTGACGTGCGATCCATTCCTCCTGTGTCTTCTTCTTAGTAGTATCGTAGAACACATTACCCTCCTTTGATCTTGCAACAGGGCTCTCTTCAATTCTTTCTGAACTGACCAGCCTCGTAGTTCTTTTTTCACCACTGGTATATACTCCCTCCGTCCCGTTTTAATTAACTCGACCGTAATTTTGCAAAAAAAACCCTGTCATTTTTTACTCCCTACCCGCACGTCCTCGTCGTCACGAATCAGGCTGCTCGACCTAGCCCAACCGTGCCACCTTCAGCCGCTTCGCCGTGCGCACTCACGCCAATCCCAAGCCCGATCCGTCGTCGACCCGCACGCGCTCGATCGCTTCATCGTGATCAAGTGCTACGTCCAGCTCGCCGCTGATCGATCCATGGACCCTCACGTCAGCTCCCACGTGCACGCTGGCGCCGCGTGGGGCGAAGGAGGCAGACGACGCCGTCGTCGTCGTCGACGTCGAGGCAGCCGATCCCTCGTCGATGAAGCCGGCCCACCCGACGGGTACATGCTGTCCGCCACCTTCGACGTCGGCGGCTACCTCCGTTTCCCTCGATCGATCCCAGCTGGATCCATCGATCGACCGGGGAGCTGGTGGAATGGATCTCACGGACAGTAGATCTTAGGGAGTCTATTTTAAAATTTGAAACTGTATAGGATGGGAATGTAAAAATCAATTTCTGAAGCGTTTTTTCTCCCCCAAGTTAATTACAACGGGACGGAGGGAGTAGCTTTTATTTTCCAAAGCAATGCACGCATGCAAGCAGGAAGAAAAATACCACTACTACTATTTTCGAACGAAAACAACAGCTACGCTCTGTTTGGATCCTCCATTTATCCAAAAAACCAAAGTATGTTCCTCCGATTCATAATAAGTGTCGGGTATTCTGTTTAATTTAGTCCAAATTTGAAATAAAGCATTGCTAACATGTTCTATTGCACAGTTGGTGCTTTCCCTTTGAGGTATTTAGGCTTGCCCATTAGTCTTAACAAAATGTTGATGAAAGATTTAGCTTTTGTGCATAAGAAAGTGGAATCAAAGCTGGATAATGGTTTTAGTTCTTTTGGATTCCTCTGGGTCTAGATTTATCTTCATTAACTCTTGTCTAGATAACATCCCAACCTTTACCATGAGTTTCTACTTGTTGAATGAGGGGATCCATTACAAAGTGAACATGGATAGAGCCATATTCTTCTGGGAAGTGGGAAGGGGTTGGAGGTAGGAGGAAGTGCCCTGTGGTTAAGTGGGATAGGTTTTGTAAGCCAACAACCTTGGTTTTGCAAATACAAGAATCAGGAATATTTTATTATTGAGCAGGTGGTTTTTTAAAGCGGAGAGTGGCACCTCTGATTTAAGTTGCCAAGTGTTAAGAAAAAAAATACATGGGCTCAGGTGGTGTTTTCCAATCTCAAAGTGTACGAGTGTCCTAGTTTCGATAGGGCTTACACAAAATTAAAAGGAAAATGATCTGATTCCCCCGGGGATCGGCTCGTCCCGTCCTCCGCCTTAGACAGCTGACGCGTGTCTTCTCTGGCTGAAAAAAAGGAGGCAACTGGAGGGCCCCACTTTCCTTTTCTCTATCGTTATCCTCCCTCAAGGAATTCCCGTCGTTCGCCTCAAGCTGATGCGTAGTGTGTTGACCGCCGCGCCCGAACTGTTGCGCCGCCATCTGGCTCGTCCACCAACGTGCCCGCTTGCGGCTTGCTCCTCCCGTTCATCCCCGTGTTGCTCCTCCGCCAGCGCGCTACCCCGGAGCTTCTTCTCCCGCCTGTCCCCCCGTGTGTCGGCCGCCTCCACCGGTCTCCACCGTCGCCGGCGCCACCGGCTGCGATGTGCCATGGCCGTCGAGGCCCCTCCGCGCCGCATGTGGCTGCCGGCGTCTGCAGACGACTCAATGCCTCACATGCATCCTCCGGCGAGCCGTCCCACCGTAGGCCTGCACATATACGAGCGCGCTGCCCCCGTCCCTGCCTCCTCGTACCGCGGCGAGGGCGTCATGTGCCGCTCCCGGCCTCTCCATCTTCTTTCCTCCTCCATGCGGTGTTGCGAGCGGCGGCCAGCGGTGCTACCATGGGCGAGCCAGGTTGCTGCTGATGGTGGCCCTCGTTGCTGCTGACGGCGGGCCAAGTTGCTGCCCACGGCAGCCCTCCTTGCTGCCGACGGATTGCAACATGCATTACGTGGATTTTGCTGTCATATTAGATTTTTTTGCTACAACCGTTCTATGGTTTTGCTATGTTAGTATATATATTTTTCTACTAAGTATTTTCGGTGATGTATTGGGCGAAGTCTGTTTTGATACAATAGCAATGACCTCGCCGAAATATTGTAAAAAATGTTGTGATGCTATTTTTTCTGCTATAATTGTTTTGTTGTTTTGCTACTTTAGTATCGAAATTTTGCTATGAGGTCTCCGGCGAGGTCTTCGTCAATATTTCCGATGATATTGGGTTTTGCTACATTAGCATTTTTCTGCTATAATTGCATTTTTTTTGCTACGAGCTCTCCGGCGAGGCTCCGGCAAGGTCTCCGATGAGCTCAGCCTTTTTATTTGATTTCGTGACTGAACCGTTTTTTTGCTACAATGTAGCAAAAGCAGGGGGTTTTTTTTGCTGCCGAGAGGTTTTTTTTTGCTACATTCAATAAAAGCAGATCTGGCCGTCCAAGATGGTTGATCCGACGGCTGGCGACCCGGGGGTTGGGAAATCAGATCCCCCAGGGGACGCCTAGCAGTTTCCAAATTAAAAGCTGGTTTATAATGGTTTTGAGTTATAAAGTGGCTAACGGTAAGAAAACCTTATTAAAAGTTTTGTTTCCAACGTTTCTTTTTGAATGTTGTGAGCAACAAGAGGGCACTGTCCATGATGTTCTGTATGGGGGTGTGTTTAACCTTTCTTTCTGTAGATCGTTTTGGTATGTGCAGGTGCAGGAATGGTCCGATCTTTGTGATTTGGTAAACATTGTCACCCTTAATAAGAGCGAAGATGTTGTGTGTTGGGAATTGGAAAAAAAATGGAAATTTCTCGGCCAAATCCTTGTATAATTTCATCGGTAATCCTGGTCCTAGGTATGCGAGGATGTTGGATATGTGGGAGGCTAATTGTCCTCTCAAAGTTAGTAACTTCCTCTGGCTTTGTTTCAGGGGTCAAATTCAATCTGATGCCCAACTTCCGACTAGAAAGTGGCCTGGTTGCGGGCAGTTGAAGATGTAGATCGTAGTTTGTTCAACTATCCCATTGCTAGGTTTTATGCGAGAAATAAAAAATAGAAGTGGTAATATTAGCATCTGGGCGTCTATGGAAACAGATATCCAGATCTCTTTTACGAAAAAACAAATATAAATATGTTATTGAGTTTTGGGACAAATTTGGATATGAAAATGGATATATCCGTATCAAAATAAGATTATGTTAGCTAATTTTAGCATTTCGACCACAATATGCCTTGTGCACTTCCGGGCCACGTGTACGCTTCTTATGCATCATCGCGCACGCACGTACGCCGCCCCGGCCGTCGCCGTCGAGACCGTATTGCGGCGGTCGACATACGAATCGTCATGCTCATACGTAAAACAAGGGAAAACCTTCCCGTCGAAGAAAAGAAGCCGCAGCCGTGACGCACTTGTGTCGGCCCGGCCGACGACTTCACTTTACCGCGCCGCGGCGGCAAACCTTCGGCGCCTCCCTCCGCCGTCGCTGTCTCCACGACGTGCCTATCAAGCTCTCTCTCGCTGGATCGCCCGAGGGATTAGCTGGAGCTTACCGCTCGCCGGCCGTCGCTAACCACGGTCAAAATACGCGCGGCTGCCGCCACGTGGTGACACGGCCTGGCGAGCTTTACGTCATGGTCGGATCGGATCAAGTCAAAAGGCTACCTACTTAAGCGCGAATATTTAATTTACTGCTGCTCCGGGACGGTGATGCGGATTAACAAACGTTTATGGCATGCTCGTTCGCACGACAGGCCAGCCAGTGACTCGTCGAAATTCCCCACCTTTTTGGGAGGATCACACGCTATTGTACGCGCGGTAATTATTTTGTGCCATTTCGATGGGCCACCTGTATACACACTAATTCTGTCTAATCACGGTCAGCGGAGACCAAAATTGAGGCCTAAGGGCATCTCCAACCGGGCGACCCATCCCGCGCCCGCGCGTCCGGATGGGTCGAGCCGGACAAAAAACCGGCTCAGCGCGCGGACCCATCCGTAAAACGGATGCCCGCGGCGTCCGGATCGACGCAAACCCGGCCCAAATCTTGGCCGGGTTTGCGTGGCCGCGGACGCGAAAGGCTGGACGCTCGCGTCCGCCCCTTGTCCGCCCCTGGCCCGCGTATCATAGGCATGAACAATATTTTTCATTAAAAAGAACTCATTACATTTTTTTTAGCTACTACTTCTACCCTAAATACGTATGGGGCCGGCGGTCTCGCCGGCGACTCCTCGCTGGCTCGCCGTCGGGGCCGTGGATTTCACTCGACGCGGGCGGCCTGTACGCGTGAGGATTCCACTCCAGCTTACGCGGGCGGCGGCAGCGGCGGCTTGGGCGGAGGCCACCATCCTCCTCCTTTCCGTCCGCGCACCTCGGGCGCGCTCGCGCTCCGCCTTCTGCGGCGGAACCATCCGCTTCCCGCATTGCTCCACCTCCCGCGAGCGGCGCGTTCCACGGCGGTGCGCGCCTCCGAGGCGGACGCGGGCGGGTGCCCGGCCCTCGTGGATCTCCTCGCCGCCGGCGCATGCGCTCTTGCCGGCCACGCTCCGCCGACGCGAGCATCCTCCCGGGCGCGCCGCTCGGGCGACGGCATCCGGATGAGGTGACGGGCTGCTCGCATAGCGAGCAGCTCGTTCTTCCGGCCGAGGAGGTCGCCTAGCGGCGGCGGCCGGCCCGCCGGATGCCCTCGTGCTCCTTCGTCACGCGCGTGAGGTCGGCGAGTCGCTCCTCGATGGCGGCGTTGATGTTCGCCAACGCGAGGTCCTCCTCGTTGACGGGCTCCTCCGCGGCGGCCGCCCCCTCCTCCGCGGCCTCGTACCAGCCGTCCGCGGTCTCGTGCCAGCCCTCCGCGGCCGCCTCCACCATCTCCGTGTCACCGGCCTTCGTGCCGCCGCCTCGGCGGCGACGCGGAGCGCCTCGTCGTCGGCCGACCCACCGCGAGTCCGCGCGCTCCTCCTCCACCGTCCGCGGGAACCTCGGCCCGGGCGGCGAGGGAGAGCTTGGCCCATGTGGCTCTGCGGGGTGCGCGGCATGGCGACGGAGAAGGTGGGGGAGGATGGTGTTGCGGTCGACCGCCGCCGTCTTTATAGCCGGCGGCCCGGCGGGAAACTTGGGCGGTCGCTCGCGCCAATGGCGTTTGCGCGCGCGGGAACCTTGGTGCGCGCGGGAACTTTCCCGCGCGTTCCACCGCCCACCATGGCTGTCCCGTCGAGGCTCGCCATGGCGCAGCGCCGCGCAAGGAAGACGAACCACGTGGCGTCCGTTTGGGTCGCCGCGTTGGGCGCAGCGTGCGACCCAAACGGACACGCGGACGTGGGGCGCTGTCCGCGTGTCCGGGCGGCGACCCAAACGGCCCAAAACGGATGGCCCAGCGCGTCCGTTTGGGTCGCCCGGTTGGAGATGCCCTAACAGCATGCCGTATCAGGACACCGCCTTAGATTATGTTCTGTTAGCCCGCATCTCTGGCTCAAACTTGGCTAGGTTTACAATGACCGCAATACGGCGTGCGTCCTCCTTGTCAGCGCTAGATTGCGCCGGCCCAACATGTCAGTGACCAGGGAGGCGAGGCAGTGTGGGTCCAAGCAGTCCACCAGCTTGCACGCGGTCTTAGAGCATCTCCAGTCGCGTTTTGGGGGACGGCGGACAAGAAATTGGGAAAAAAGCTGTCCAGTCGCGTCCCCCAAAGCTAATTAGAGCCTCATTTTGTGTCCGGCGTCCCCGGTAGAGACTCTATGTATAGAGTCTCTACCGGGACGCCGGACACAACATGAGAGCCCATATGCATGCATGCAGCCCCGGTCCCCACATGCTAGTCTCTTTCCCCACACTTTCTCTCACCTACTTTTCCCACATGGGGTGGTCCCCTTTATTAAAATGCATGCATCCGGACGTCGTTTGAGGGACGCGGCTGGAAAGGGCCTCTTTTTTGTACAGATTTTTGATCTCTTTTTGTCCGGCGCGGTCTCAAACGTGCCCCAAATCATTTATGCCGGACGCTTTTTGAGGGACGCGACTGGAGATGCTCTTAGAAGACCCGCCATCATCCTCGATTCCACACTAGCGACCATCCCACTTACCAACCAACCGAAATTCTGGCACCGCCCTAGCTCAATGCCCGGTGGACGGTTTCGTTGTTGGCACAAAGACTATGAAGCTTGCGGGTCTCGCTTCGGCGGAGGCGGTGGCAAATGGTGGCCGCCGCTTTTTCCACACGGCATAGAGGCTACCTCGTCCGCAATATGTGCCACCCTTGGAGCGATGCATCTACGTGGAGGTCGAGATCATCCGTCGGTTCGTGGAGGCCGGCGTGCCTCTGCCCTAGCCGGAATTCCACCTACCACATGGGTGGCACCCCAACCAAGTGCGGTGCCAGTGCCCGCCATCCCGACATGTGACCATGCTTGCCACCGGGAGATCCTGCGCCAGCGTGCGGGCATCGAGGTGCACCTCGAAGCCCTCGACGACAAGGGCGTGGACTACTAGGCGCAGGAGGAGAATCACACGAAGCCACTCGTACCCCAAGCGCCACCGCCGGTGGCCGTGAAGGACGAAGAGGAGTCGCAACCCGAGGATTGGACTGGCTTTGTCTTCCCCGTGCCGCACCCTGGTCGTCCCAACTGGTCGCGGTATCTTAGAGCGGTCACGAACTACGTCGAGCCCCTCCCGTGGGCGCCGCCGTTCTCGCCGGAGGCCGACTACCAAGCCGGCCCCATCGAAGACTCACCGGATGATGAGGACGACCTCGGCTACGAGCCGATGGAGGCCAAGCTCAAGGAGGAGGAGGCCATCCAAGGCTCGTAGCAGGAGGCCTCTTTGGTGCCGCCACATCCATCGCCGGTAGCTAAAAAAGTGCCACCTCCTCCTCCATTGGCCAATGTGTAGCCGTCACCGCAGGTCTTCCTTGATCTCGGCAAGGAGGACTAGAAGCTTTGATGGATTTATATTTATGTTTTTTTTAGTTGTAGAACTCACCCTCTGTGGGGCCCTAAATATATGCAATCTAAGTTTTTATTTAATCTCACCATTTTGTTTTTACTTCCTCTCATTCATATTATTTGTTACTAAAATAAATGTATATATAACTTAAATATATCTAGATATATTTATATTTGTGTCAAATAATATGAATCGAAAGGAGTACAATTTTCCCCGTTGAAGCCGCTGCCACCTGCTTCCACACAGCAGCCTCATTCTAATCCGCGGACCCAGCCGTTAAAGTTGGCCTTATTGCCGGTTCCGTGAAAAATATAATTGACCGCCGCCGGCCGCGGCTCGTACGTCCCTGCTCCTTGCGCGGGCGGCAGGTCGTTTCTTCTCGCCGGAGAGCTGAGCGCTCGCTGTCTGCCGTGCCGTATGCCAGCGGGGGGTCGCCGTGGCTAGCTGCAGCACTGTGCGGAATCCGGCTCGATCTGGCGGCTGTAGTTCCGGCCGGCCGGCAATCCGATGTGAAAATGTGCCCGCACGGTACGTTGCCCGTTGCCTCCTTCCGTTGCTCTCGGCATGCCACTTTCGACGGGCAACAACGACGGCTGCGCATATCCGCTTCGGTGCATCTTTTCGTGCCCACACCGTTCTCGTTGGTCGTCCGATTATTCCTTCCGACCCAAATTTACAAGATGCGACGCTCAGGCTGACAGGCTCAGAGCGTGCGTTCATCTAGATGCTTCTATTCGGTTGAACGTGAACTTCGTGAACAAACTCTGACTCGCTAAAAGAAGATGGCTGATTTGGCGCTGGATGGAGGTGCATTGTGCACGTAACAGAGAAAAACGCACCCATGCCAACACCTTGCAAAAGGAATTAGCACTGGCTATGGGGAAGATTTATGGTCTGTGGTTAGCGTCCTTTTATCATGCACCGTCCCTAGTGTAGTCGAAAATGTGCATGAAGCTTGGAGAAAACCGCTTTATTAACTTTGTATGATTATGGAGTGCTGGTCTTTTTAGTGGCGCCCTTTTTCTTTCCACATGCTAGTCGCAAATAGGAGTACCATATAATTACTTCATCTGTTCACTATTGCACTACATGCGTTTTAGCGTGCAGGTTTTCACTCATTTTGTCAACTTTAAAATATTTAAAATGTCCTACATTAGCGAACAAAAAAAATAGTAAAAAAAAGCCTCCCATGGTAAGAATGAGTTTATATCTACTTCCACGAGGTTTAGAAACGAGCAAATATGACAATACCAATACCACAACTACTAGGCCAAAGGTTTCGCATAATCATTAATCACGACCGAAATCATTTTATTTAAAAACCCCAGTTTCCGTGGTGAGTTATTTTGGATTAACTAATCACGTGATTTTATAATTTTGCGAATGTTATGACGAGGGAATATTCAACCGAGTAGCCAGTAGGCCCAACAGAGCGAGTCGCTCCACAAGACCATGGCGGGCCAATCTAGTTACCTCTCTGACAGACTCGCCTCACAATGACCTAGGTCGACCTGAAAGCCCAATTGACACATGTTAGGTCAACGTGAAGAAAAAGACAAGGATCTGACGATGGATAGTCGAATTAGGTTTTGGACGGCTTGCCCATACGAGGTAAACCCTAGGCCAAATCGTGTATATAACGCTTGGTTAGAGGAAGCAACCCTGTAACACATTCGTCCACCGTAGCCTCCATCTACGGCTCTGACAACATGTAAACAGATCCATCAATATAATCAAGGATGGAATAGGTCTTTTATGTCTACCGCGAGTTGCCGAACCTAGGTACATCGTGTCTACGTCGATCTCGTCCAGGACATCTAATGTTGACATCGCTCTCCACCTCATCTAAGCTACTCATGTAGCATCTACTTATCAATACATTGGCAATCTCATCCAAAGACATCCAATGTCGACATTGCTCTCCACCTCATCTAAGCTACTCACGTAGCATCTGCTTAACAATACATTGACACAGTGGCGGAGCCACGTTGTAGCTGTGTAGTTATTTGACTACACAGTTTTTTTTAGAACATAGGTAGAAATTATGTAAAAAATTACAAAAAAATCATATAAATAGATATATTTGACTACATAACTTAAAAATGACTACACAACATTAATTTCCTGGCTCCGCTACTGCATTGACACGTTAGGTGGCACATGGCAGGCGGAGACATTCCTGACTACCCGTGCCCATTGTTTGAATTTTTCAACTTTTTTTGTCAATAGTTAGAAAATTACAAAAACACTTTGTTTGGTTTAAATATGTTCTGGTCTGCAGAAAAAGTAGAGAGAACCGCTTCCTTTGTCGCATAGCACTTGGCTTGTGGGGCCAAGTACAATACTATAAAAATAATGTCGAACTTACTAAATTTTGAGGTTTGTTCTTTGAAACAATTGACCCCAGTAGTTATGGTTTTGTGATAAAAAAAAGAATTCAAGGGTTGTGGTTTTATGAAACTCTAGACCGAAGGATAGCGGTTTTATGAATTTTTGTCTTTAGAAAAAGAAAGTACGCAATGAAGAACCTGATACAATGAATTCACCGAGTCTTCCAACATAACCGTCAGGTCAGCTCCAACGTTTGTTATCCTCTTTTAAATTCACAAGGTGTAGTAGGATGGAAATAGTCGTGACACAGATGCAATCAAATGGATGAGACACACGGACCGTGTCACTGTGCAGCCCGCAGCTGCGATCACGTCCTCGGACAATTTCCAACCCATATGCCCGGCCTGCAGGCAGATGCCAGAGATCACGGAAGGAAGGACGCGATCAGATCAAACCAACCGGCCGCTTCAACTCACCTGTCTGTCCGAACCCGAGCCGAGTCATCGAATTCATGCCCACCCTACCAATCCATCTCACCCGTCCATGTCCCCTGATCCAACGTCGACACTTCACCACCACATCCTCCTTCAAACATTCTCACCTACAAAATAATACTCTAATAAGAGAAGGCTAGATTAGAAGAAGAGAATAAACAAAGCTTATTCGGGTAAGCGTGGCATCAAGGTCCAGGAAAGTCAGGACGATTCCGTCCAGGTTCTCTTCTCCACCCCAATCCCAGCTCAACGCGCCAACACGTCTCACTCGTATCGTATATATACCCACTCCTCTTCTCCATCTCATCTCAAATTCTCAATAAATCCATAATCATATCCAAGTTCAATTCGACAACAAACCCTCCACGCATCCTCTGCCTTCCGGCTGCCGCAATGGCCAACGCAAGAACCGCGACGCCGTCTCCTTCCACTTCTTCATCATCCTCCTACTCCTCGTCGGCCTCCGACGAGGACATCCTCCGCTCCCTGCGCCGCCTGGCGCGGGACCTGGCCGCCGCCGACCCGCCGGCGCCGTTCCTCCGCGCGGTCTTCGCGTCCGTGTCCCGCCGCGCGCGGCTCCTCCTCGCCGTTTTCGACGACCTCCTGCTCCTGGGTGGCGCGCTGCCGCGGTCGGCGTCGCTGTGCCTCCGCGAGGTGCTCCTCGTGCTGCAGCGGTTCAAGGCCGTGGTGGCCGACTGCGCCGCGCGCAGCCGCATGCGCCTGCTGCTGCAGTCCGACGAGGTGGCCGCCCGCGTGCGCGAGCTGCAGCACGACCTCGCCACGCTCCTCGACATCCTCCCCGTCGCCGACCTCGGCCTCGCCGACGACGTCGCCGACCTCCTCGCTCTCGCGTCGCGCCAGTGCCGGCGCCGCGCGCCCGAACCGGCCGCCGAGCGGGAGCTCAAGGCCGGTGTGCTAGCGCTCATCCTGGAGGTGGAGCGGGAGATCGTGCCGGGGAGGGAGAGGCTGGAGGCTATACTGGAGGAGGTGGCCATCAACGACCCCGCCGGATGCAGCGAGGAGATCGAGACCCTGGAGCGGGAGATCGGGGACCGCGTCGCCGAGCGCTGGACCTCCGCCATGATCGCCCTCGTCGGCCTCCTTCGCTACGCCAAGTGCGTCCTCTTCAGCGCCGCCACCCCGCGGCCGCTCGACTCCAAGGTAGACGTGGATCTTGACAACGAAGACTCCGACGCCGCCGAGCCTCCGGCCCCGCCGCAGGACTTCCGCTGCCCCATCTCGCTCGACCTGATGCGCGACCCCGTCGTCTCCTCCAGCGGGCAGACGTACGACCGCGAGTCCATCACGCGGTGGTTCGGAGCCGGCAAGTCCACCTGCCCCAAAACCGGCCAAGTCCTCACCAACCTAGAGCTCGTCCCCAACAAAGCCCTCAAAAACTTAATCACGCGGTGGTGCCGCGAGAACGGCGTCCCCATGGAAGTCAGCGGCGAGCCCGGCAAGCCCGGCAAACCCGAGCCGGCGCCACCGGTGGCCGCCAACAAGGCCGCCGTCGAGGCGGCGCGGATGACCGCCTCGTTCCTGGTAAAGAAGCTCTCCGCGTCTTTTTCCCCGGGGTCGGACAACCGCGTGGTGCACGAGCTGCGGCAGCTGGCCAAGTCCGGCGGCTCCGGCAGCCGCGCCTTCATCGGGGAGGCCGGCGCGGTGCCGCTGCTGGTCCCGCTGCTCACCTCCGACGACGCCGCGCTGCAGCTCAACGCGGTCACGGCGGTGCTGAACCTGTCCATCCTGGAGGCCAACAAGAAGCGCATCATGCACGCGGACGGCGCCGTCGCGGCGCTCTGCGAGGTGATGGGGTCGGGGGCCACCTGGCGCGCCAAGGAGAACGCCGCCGCCACCGTGCTCAGCCTGTCGGCGGTGCACACGTACCGCCGCCGGCTGGGAAGGAACCCGCGCGTGGTGGAGGAGGTGGTGCAGCTCGTGCGCACCGGCCCGTCCAGCACGAAGAAGGACGCGCTCGCCGCGCTGCTGTGCTTGTCGGCGGAGCGGGAGAACGTGGGGAGGCTCGTGGGCGCGGGCGCCGCCGAGGCGGCGCTGTCGGCGGTCGGCGAGGAGGAGACCGCAACGGCCGTGCTGGCGTCGCTCGCGAAGAGAGGAGGCGCGGACGCGATCGTGAAGATAGACGGCGCCGTGGCCAGGCTCGTCGCCGAGATGCGGCGCGGGACCGAGTGGTCGAGGGAGTGCTCCGCGGCGGCGCTGGTGCTGCTGTGCCGGCGCGCGGGGGCCGCCGCGGTGACGCAGGTGCTGGCGGTGTCCGGGGTGGAGTGGGCGATCTGGGAGCTCATGGGCTCCGGCTCCGAGCGCGCGCGGCGGAAGGCGGCGTCGCTCGGCAGGGCGTGCCGGCGCTTCGCGGCCGCCAACGTGGTGCAGGACAGGGAATGCGTAACTTCAACTACCGTCTCGCCGCGGGCCGTGGCGGCGGCGTGAATTCGGTTCCGCTACACTGATCCGTAGGAACAACTCAAAATCCAAAAAAGAGATTAGAAATTCCTTCCTTGTAAAAAATTTGTTGATTGGCTTGTAGTTGTAGGCTGCCACGATTCTTTACTAGTAGCCCCAATGGGACACATTAAAGAGTAATTTGATCAACTGTGCATACACACAACATTCTTTGCTTCATTTTTTAGTTGTTAATAACATTGTAACAATGGAGAAATACAAATGAAATTGCTGTACAAAAGATTATGAATTTGTGATGCTCATTCTTGGTTGGTCCTGTTGAACGCGGCAACGGTTTCAGCTGTGCTCGCATACTATACCCGACACTGACAGAACGGAACGCGTCTTGCGGATCGCAATGATTGGGTAATCGATGGCGCCACGGCGTCCGTGAGTGGTTGTCGCGGTGCCGGCCTTTCCCAGCCGTTCGTCCGTTCAAAGAAGATGAAGAAGAAACCTCGAGGCGAGTAGTGCACGATAGAGGGCGACGAATATGTCTCGCGGCTGGAAATGCTCGATGAAGAGTGAGCAGTGCGCATTTCCAGCTAGCCTTCACCGGCTTTTGGGCAGAAAGGGCGGCGCTTTGCCCGCTGCCAGCCCGGTGCGCATCATCCATGCTACTCTAGGGGGTGTGATTGGTTTCTTGTAAACACATTTCTCGTATGTAGTACTATTCATTAGAGGTTAAAAGCATCTTCACTCATCCTCTTTAAATGGGCTCCGGCATTACTGATTTTTAGCCCATATGTGAGGGTTTAGATGCAACATGCAAGCGTGAAAGTCGGAAAACTCTAGAAAAAGGCCGACCTTTGCGAAGGGAAGGCAACTCGCTCCGCACGCGACAAGTGGCGCGTTGTGGTGCCAGAAAATCCCTGGGAAGTGGTCTCCCTGCACGCCACGTGTCGCAAGGGGAAGCAAGGTGGGGATGGGGGAGGAGAGAGAAGACTGGGTTGTGTCACTTTTTTCCCTTTTTCTTCTAGATTCGTTTTTTTCAAAATGAAATATCTTGAGAACCGTAAGTCCAAATTGCGAACCGTTTTCACTTTTGAGATCCTCGCGTCGAGATCTTCGAAACTAGATCCCATGTTGATAGGTTTGGAGATACTTTTTTCGTACTTCCAATAGTAGTATGATTGTACTCGTGGTGTGTCTAACTCGTACTTCGTGTTTCAACCGATAAATACTTCGTTTTTAGTGTGTTTGGTGCAGTTTTTCCCTTTACTCGCTCGTGTGCGGGATCTGTACCTGCACTTACGCGTGATCTGTACTCGCTCGTGTGCGCCATCGTACTTACGTACATGTACTTGCTCGTGTTCACGATCGTACTCGCTCGTATGCGCGTTTGTACCTGCTCGTCTGCGTGATTGTACTTGTACTTCGCTCGTGTGTTCAATCGTACTCGTGTGTTGTGCGTGATCGTACTCTGCTCGTGTGCACAATCTGTACTCGCTCGTGTGCGTGATCTGTACTGCATACTCGCCTGTATGTTCATCTGTACTCGTGTGTTGTGTGTGATCTGTACTCGCCGTGTGCACGATCAGTATCTGCTCATGTACGTGAGTGTACTTGTACTTCGCCCGTGTGTTGTATATGTAGTTGTACCTACATATTATACACAACTCTACTCGAGTATTTTACTGATTGTACTCGCACTTATAGTTTTGTAATTGGCACCTGTGTTTTGATTTAAAAAAAAAACGAACGAGGACATGTGAGCTAGCTAGCAGCTTTGTACTTCGATCGTTAGCTGCAGCTATTTCGCTAGACGAGAGGAGAGCGCGCGGACGGGAGGAGCAGGTACAGTGTGCATACTCGCGCGGGCGGAACGAGCACGTACAGCGCGCGGCGTATGAAGCGCGGACTCGCGCCGGTCGCGGTGAGGACACGCGTCACCTCTTCGTGCATCTGGCGGGACGGAATTTTCCCTTTGCAAAGGTTTCCCTTTATCTAGTTGTACCCGTGAAAGTCGGTCCGGTCGGCTCCGAGTTATCGTCCCAATACAAATGAAAAACTAGTTATACTCCTGCCTACCCCTATTCTACATGTTTCTTTGTAGTAGTTGTAGTCAGCGGAGTTGTCGTCGTTCCACCATCGCTCGTCGACCGCGGCTGAAACCTATGCAGAGGCGGTGGTTGTATCCGGAACAGCTGTGGTTGCGCACGCTGCAGGAACCAGTGGCCGCAGCAGCTGCAGCCTTGTCCGTCCTTACCACGACATGCACGGTAGGCCTACTCCTCCCACCAGGACCAACCGTAGTCAACAGGCGGCTGGGGTTACAGGGAGGCACGGATGGCTACACGCTAGACCGGATTACCGCCTCGGGAGACGAGACAGGCAACATCTCACTGCCAAGGCTGGTCCGCGTGAATTTTCCATCCATCCGGCGCCCCCGCTAGCACTCCCATGGGTAGGGTTCGGCCTGGGGACGCTGGATAACACCTTGACCTGCGCTAGTGCAAAAAACAAATTGGGGGATGTGGTTGGGCATGGTTTTTAGCGCCGGCGTCCCCTTACGGCTTTAAGGGGCCTTTTGAAAGAGAGAGTGGAGATGCTCTAAACATCGAGTATTTGGTAGCTCACATGGGGTATGACTTTTGAAACAGCCTAAAAATCGATCCGGGAGGTATGATAGATTATGTTGTTTCCATGTGGACTGTAGTTCCATGTGGACATGCGCTGACAAGTACCATTAGAAAGGACTACATTGTTCTTATGTTTGTACTAACAAGCTTGTGAAGATGGACTATGCACGGCGCGCAGGGACAGGTTTCCTACAGCTGGGTACCAGGACCAGCTTGAACCAGAAGGTGCCGAAGCCGGTGGTGTCTGGCAGGGTACAAGCATAGGTGATGCCATTGCAGACCCATGGCCACCAGCCAATGCTCGGGCACATTCCAAGGGCCCTAATTCCACGCCCCCGCTACATCCAACTACACGTCGACGACTTGGACATGATGGTCGTCCCATCAACGTTTCAGCAGGGCCTCGGGGAGTGGAGCAAGATCACACTGCCCTGCAGTGTGGGTCTCGGTGACATGGGATACCTTAGTGGGCCTGTGACCTCAGCATCCCTGGTACATGTTTGGGAAGAAGCCCATGAAGCTAGAAAAATGGAGGCATCCGAAGCCGAGGAACTAAGCGTATCGAATAAGGAAAGGACCATCTTGGAACCGACATAAACATAGCCTTGCATGTTTATGTGTAAACCAACCCGAACTGAACTCTGAGACCTAGCGTCCTATATAAAGGCTAGGAGGAGCCAACGGGAGGGATAATCAACTGCTATAACCCTAGCTTTGTTCTAGTTTTACGACGACTTTGCCTTCCAATCAATATATTGTTGGACTACCTTGTTTGTCTGATAAGCCGATGAAACCACCAGCGCACATCTTTCCCTGAAACCCCAAGTCCATATCCATGGATATTGCCGAGGTTAACCCTTGTCAGTCGGCTTGCGGTTTCTGCGATGAGTGGGTGCAGGATGGTGTTGGGGTGGAACTGACAGGAGGTCGTCCAAACGTACAATATCCAGTACAACTTCACGGTGATTCAAGCCTTCGCCCCGAAGATGACGATCTACAAGTCAAACGACTTTGCCGCCAGGCTCTATGCCTACAATGATCACAGCTAGACGGCGGCCGCCGTTTCCGCGCCGATGTGATGTTTGTCAGTATTTTTAATTGTCTTTATGTAGTAGTAGTTTAGTATGGTGAATTGATGATAGTATGAACTTGTATGTTGGGTTTTGATGAGCGGTTCAATCCTAATGTTTTAGGGATTTGTATGCCTTAAACTATGTTAGCTTTTGATTAGTGGTGTTCGTGTAAACCCTAACTATTAGATGCATGTGATAACCTACTTACTAATATACCGAGAAACGGGACTCTTAGGAGAAGGCGATCGGGAGGCAGCCGGAAAAACCCATCTAGGCTTCCGTCCCCTCGTCGGCGATGCTGCGGGTCCGCTCCGCCTCCAGTGGTCTTGGGGCCTTGGAGGTGTGGCAGACTGATGACCCACAAGTATAGGGGATCGCGGCAGTCTTCGAGGGAAGTAAAACCCAAATTTATTGATTCGACACAAGGGGAGGTAAAGAATACTTATAAGCCTTAACAACTGAGTTGTCAATTCAGCTGCACCTGGAAAAGCACTAGCAACAAGGGTGATGTGAAAGTAGCGAGTGATATGAGAGCAGTAGTAACATGATAACACGGCGACAGTAATAGTAACACGGGAGCAATGGCACCGGAAGATAGTTGATACTACTTCCAATGACATGTAGAACGAGTATATAATGATGAGAGATGGACCGGGGTTCCCGACTATCTACACTAGTGGCAACTCTCCAATAACAAGTGTTGGGTGAACAAATTACGATCGGGCAATTGATAGGATTGAAATAGCATTAAGACAGAATATCAAGATCATTAATCATGTAGGCATGTTTTCCAATTATAGTCGTACGTGCTCGCAATGAGAAACTTGCACAACATCTTTTGTCCTACCAGCCGGTGGCAGCAGGGCCTCAAGTGAATCTAACTGGATATTAAGGTACTCCTTTTAATAGAGTACCGGAGCAAAGCATTAACACTCCGTGAAAACATGTGATCCTCACATCACCGCCATCCCTCCGGTTGTCCCGATTTCTGTCACTTCGGGGCCTTTGGTTCCGGACAGTGACATGTGCATACAACTTGTAGATACAATCTAAGCAATAAGTCTAGAGCTCAAATCTGAGATCATGCCACTCGGGCCCTAGTGACAAGCATTAAGCATAACAAGATTGCAGCAACAATAACTTCACAAACTTTGTAGATAGACAATCATAATGTAACAATCCATCGGATCCCGACAAACACAACACTGATTACATCAGATGAATCTCAATCATGTAAGGTAGCTCATGAGATCATTGTATTGAAGTACATGGGGGAGAGAATACCAACTAGCTACAGCTAGAACCCGTAGTCCATGGGGGAACTACTCACGGAGCATGATGGAGGCGATGGCGTTGATGGAGATGGCTTCCGGGGCACTTCCCCGTCCCGGCAGGGTGCCGGAACAGAGACTTCGTCCCCGAATTGGAGTTTCGCGATGGTGGCGGCGCCCCTGGAGTCTTTCTGGAGTTTCGTCAAGTGGTCGTGCGTTTTTAGGTCGAGACGGCTTTAATAGGCGAAGAGGCGGAGTCGGAGGGGCGACAGGGTGGCCCCACACCAGGCCGGCGCGGGCCCAGGCCAGGCCGCGCCGCCTTATGGTGTGGTGGCCCTCTGGCCCCTCTCCGACTCTTCTTCGGTGTTCTGGAGCCTTCCGGGAAAAATAGGAGGTTTGGCGTTGATTTCGTCCAATTCCGAGAATATTGCCCGAACGGCCCTTCTGGAACCAAAAACAGCAGAAAACGAGAACTGGCACTGTGGCATCTTGTTAATAGGTTAGTTCCGGAAAACGCATAAAAACATTATAAAGTGCAAGCAAAACATGTAAGTATTGTCATAAAACAAGCATGGAACGACAGAAATTATGGATACGTTGGAGACGTATCAGCATCCCCAAGCTTAGTTCTTGCTCGTCCTCGAGTAGGTAAACGATAAAAAGAATAATTTCTGTAGTGACATGCTACTTACATAACCTTGATCATACTATTACAAAGCATATGAAATGAATGAAGTGACTCAAGGCAATGATCTATAGTTGCTAACAAATAGATAACATATAGCAAAACTTTTCATGAAGAGTACTTTCAAGACAAGTATCAAAAGTCTTGCACAAGAGTTAACTCATAAAGCAATAAGTTCAAAGTAAAGGCATCGAAGCAACACAAAGGAAGATATAAGTTTCAGCGGTTGCTTTCAACTTGTAACATGCATATCTCATGGATAATTGTCAACACAAAGTAATATGATGAATGCAAATATGCAAGTATGTAAGAATCAATGCACAGTTGAGACAAGTGTTTGCTTCTAAGGTGGAAGGAAGTAGGTAAACTGACTCAACATAAAGTAAAAGAAAGGTCCTTCAAAGAGGAAAGCATTGATTGCAATATTTGTGCTAGAGCTTTGGTTTTGAAAACATAGATAGAGCATAAAAAGTAAAATTTTGAGAGGTGTTTGTTGTTGTCAACGAATGGTAGTGGGCACTCTAACCCCCTCGCCAGACAAACCTTCAAAGAGCGGCTCCCATTTTATTTTTATTTTTGTGTGGCACTCCTTCCAACCTTTCTTTGACAAACCATGGCTAACCGAATTCTCGGGTGCCTGCCAACGATCTCATACCATGAAGGAGTGCCCTTTTTATTTTAGTTTTATTATGATGACACTCCTCCCCACCTTTGCTTTCTCAAGCCATGGCTAACCGAATCCTTCGGGTGCCGTCCAACAATCACATACCATGGAGGAGTGTCTATTTTTGTTAATTAATTTGGGACTGGGAATCCCATTGCCAGCTCTTTTTGCAAAATTATTGGATAAGCGGATGAAGCCACTAGTCCATTGGTGAAAGTTGCCCAACAAGATTGAAAGATAAACACCACATACTTCCTCATGAGCTATAAAACATTAACACAAATTGAGAAGCATTTTGAATTGTTTAAAGGTAGCACTCAAGCAATTTACTTTGGAATGGCAGGAAATACCACATAGTAGGTAGGTATGGTGGACACAAATGGCATAGTGGTTGGCTCAAGGATTTTGGATGCACGAGAAGCATTTCCTCTCGGTACAAGGCTTAGGCTAGCAAGGTTATTTGAAGCAAACACAAGTATGAACCGGTACAGACAGAAACTTACATAAGAACATATTGCAAGCATTATAATACTCTACACTGTCTTCCATGTTGCTCAAACACTTTTACCAGAAAATATCTAGACCTTAAGAGAGATCAATTATGCAAACCAATTTCAACAAGCTCTACGGTAGTTCTCCACTAATAGGTTTAAACTACATGAAAAAACTTAATCATGATCTACTTGAGAGCTCAAAACAATTGCCAAGTGTCAAATTATTCAAGACAATATGAGGCATTTTCTGTTTCCAACCAAATAACCATAAGTGATGTAGCTTCCAACTTTTATCATTGAACATTAAAAGTAATAACGAAGAACAAGTGTTCATATGAAAAAGCGGAGCGTGTCTCTCTCCCAAATAAGGATTGCTGGGATCCGATCTTATTCAAACAAAAACAAAAATAAAAACACACAGACGCTCCAAGTAAAGCACATATGATGTGACCGAATAAAAATATAGTTTCAATAGAAGAAACCTGATAAGTTGATGAAGAAGGGGATGCCTTGGGCATCCCCAAGCTTAGACGCTTGAGTCTTCTTGAAATATGCAGGGATGAACCACGGGGGCATCCCCAAGCTTAGACTTTTCACTCTTCTCGATCATATATCATCCTCCTCTCTTGACCCTTGAAAACTTCCTTCACACCAAACTTCTCATAAACTTCATTAGAGGGGTTAGTACTCAAAAAATTTGAATCCACCTTGGTCCTGTAGTGGCACATTGCAAGAACTCAATAAAACATTAGCTACAGCCCTCTACGTCTAGAAAACCTCGCTTAAAGTCCACAAGAGACAATGCAAAAAACGAGACAGAATCTGCCAAAACGAACAGCCAGTAAAGACGAATTTTATATAAATACTTCCGTTGCTCAAATCAGAAAACTCAAAACTAATGAAAGTTGCGTACATATCTGAGGAACACGCACGTAAATTGGCATAATTTTCTGAGTTACCTACAGAGAAAACAGGCCAGATTCGTGACAGATAGAAATCTGTTTCTGCGCAGAAATCCAAATCTAGTATCAACCTTCGATTAGAGGCTTCACTTGGCACAACAATACACAAAACTAAGATAAGAAGAGGTTGCTACAGTAGTAAACAACTTCCAAGACACAAATATAAAACAAAGTACTGTAGCAAAATAACACATGGGTTATCTCCCAAGAAGTTCTTTCTTTATAGCCATTAAGATGGGCTCAGCAGTTTTAAATGATGCACTCGCAAGAAATAGTATTTGAGGCAAAAGAGAGCATCAAGAGGCAAATCCAAAACACATTTAAGCCTTACATGCTTCCTATGCATAGGAATCTTGTAAATAAACAAGTTCATGAAAAGCAAAGTAACAAGCATAGGAAGATAGAACAAGTGTAACTTCAAAATTTTAAGCATATAGAGAGGTGTATTAGTACCATGAAAATTTCTACCATCATATTTTTCTCTCTCATAATAATTTTCAGTAGCTTCATGAACAAACTCAACAATATAACTATCACATGCAGCATACTTTTCATGATTTTTAAACACATAATTTTTATCAAGTTCAAGAATAGTGGAATTAAAACTTTCAAACTTACTTTTATTAATAATATAACAAGGTAATTGATCAATCTCAATAGATATGGGACTCATAGAATAAGTCAAGAACTCTCCAATCCCATTTTCATTATTAGTACAATTAATATTATCAAGTAACATAGGACCATCATCTAGAGATTTATCATAAACATTTGCTAAGCAAAATTCTTTAGTATCATGCATTTCGACATCAGGCACAAACAAAGCGTTATCATAAGATTTATCAAAGTAGCATGGATTATCATATATAACAGTAGCATAATTATTCTCACAAGTTTTACTCATAGGTACTATTTGAAGAGAATCCACAGGAACATAACATTCAACCTCTTTCGGTAAGCATGGAGGACAATCAAATAGTGTAAGAGATAAAGAGTTACTCTCATTAGAAGGTTGGCATGGGTAGCTAATCCATTCTTCCTTCTTTTGTTCGTCACTCTCCTCTTCTTTTTCATCCAATGAGCTTTCAAGTTCATCAATTTCCTCCTCTTTTTCATCCAATGCGCTTTCAGGTTCATCAATTTCTTCTTCCACCGGTTCTCGCAAATTGTGAGTGCATTCTTGTGCATTAATGTGTCTCTCTTTATAATCAAGGATATAAGGATTACCACTGTAGCATTCTATGCAAGAATTAAGGATAGTAGAGACATAATCTTTAAGGTCCTTACAAATAGCACAAGTTTCATAATTCTCAACCATGAAGGATTCTATCTCGGAGGCTCCCATAAATAAGATAAATTGTTCTACCTCTTCGAACCCATAATGAATATAGCAATTCCGATTATAGTTCTTAATTAAAAATTCCTCACTAAAGCCACATTGAAATTTAAGATGTTTAGTATCCTGTTGAGAGCAACAGTTTATATCATGGCGTCTAAGCAAGATTCTAGCTATTGTATTCAATTTTTCTATCATAGCACTCATTATTTTACCAGTTCTTGATTCTCTATAATTATTATAACATTCTATGAGCTCCAAGTAGGTTGTAGGTTCTCCCATAATAGCAGTTTTTAATTTTTCGAATTTTCAAATTTTTATGGATTTTTTGGTATATGAGGAAAATAAAACAAGACAAAAAGAAACTAAGCAAAATAATACTAGACAGAAATAAACTAAGTAAAAATAAACTAGACAAAAGTAAACTAAGCAAAACAAAATAAAATAAAACAGAGGGAGAGGTAGAGTGTACTCCCCAGGTGAACTTATGAGTAGAGCTATGCCTCCCCGGCAACGGCGCCAGAAAACAGTCTTGATGACCCACAAGTATAGGGGATCGCGGCAGTCTTCGAGAGAAGTAAAACCCAAATTTATTGATTCGACACAAGGGGAGGTAAAGAATACTTATAAGCCTTAACAACTGAGTTGTCAATTCAGCTGCACCTGGAAAAGCACTAGCAACAAGGGTGATGTGAAAGTAGTAGTGATATGAGAGCAGTAGTAACATGATAACACGACAGACAGTAATAGTAACACATGAGCAATGGCACCGGAAGATAGTTGATACTACTTCCAATGACATGTAGAACGAGTATATAATGATGAGAGATGGACCGGGGTTCCCGGCTATCTACACTAGTGGCAACTCTCCAATAACAAGTGTTGGGTGAACAAATTACAGTCGGGCAATTGATAGGATTGAAATAGCATTAAGACGAGAATATCAAGATCATTAATCATGTAGGCATGTTTTCCAATTATAGTCGTACGTGCTCGCAATGAGAAACTTGCACAACATCTTTTGTCCTACCAGCCGGTGGCAGCCGGGCCTCAAGGGAATCTACTGGATATTAAGGTTCTCCTTTTAATAGAGCACCGGAGCAAAGCATTAACACTTCGTGAAAACATGTGATCCTCACATCACCGCCATCCCCTCCGGTTGTCCCGATTTCTGTCACTTCGGGGCCTTTGGTTCCGGACAGTGACATGTGCATACAACTTGTAGATACAATCTAAGCAATAAGTATAGAGCTCAAATGTAAGATCATGCCACTCGGGCCCTAGTGACAAGCATTAAGCATAACAAGATTGCGACAACAATAACTTCACAAACTTTGTAGATAGACAATCATAATGTAACAATCCATCGGATCCCGACAAACACAACACCGATTACATCAGATGAATCTCAATCATGTAAGGCAGCTCATGAGATCATTGTATTGAAGTACATGGGGGAGAGAATACCAACTAGCTACAGCTAGAACCCGTAGTCCATGGGGGAACTACTCACGGAGCATGATGGAGGCGATGGCGTTGATGGAGATGGCTTCCGGGGGCACTTCCCCGTCCCGGCAGGGTGCCGGAACAGAGACTTCTGTCCCCCGAATTGGAGGCCATCGCGTGGCGGCGGGCTACGGATCGGTGGCTGGTTGCGCGTGGATTGCTCGTCGGAGCTGGCGACTGTCGGCGGCGGAGGGGAGTAGGGTTTGCGAACCGAACTCCCCTCAGCGAACCCTTTTAATACGAGGCGTCCGCTCGATTTCTCGGGCCCTCGGGCCGGCCCATGTATTCGGGCTCTATTCTACGCGCGATTCGGCCCGAACCCGTAAATCCGCCGGAAAAGTTCAGTTCCGGCGGGATTTACGGGCTCTGTTAGAGATGCTCTTAAATGGTCACTTTGGAACATTAGGAATAAACTAAGTATCAAAGGGAAGATGATTGGTAACCCGGCTGACGCTTTCTACCATATGCTTATTCACATGCAGTCATGGAGGGTTCTGGTCAAACGGAGGAACAGGGCGCTGCTGGACGTGGCACGGGACGAGGTCAGGAGGCTGCACTCGAGGGCTAGGGCCGCAGACTAGCTACATCATTCGACCCGCTTGAGGGCTTTGTATCGCTTTCGCTTGCCGCTACTGCTAGGGGGCAAGTTTCTTGTCTTTGGACCTGTGTTGTGTGTTGGGCGTGGTTCGGATGCTATCTTGTATGAACCTTGACATTGTATGGTGGTGGTTGCTTTATTTATAAAGCTGGGCCAAGAGGCCTTTTCTTTAAAAAAGATTGCTAGAATGATACTTACAACAGGATTTGTTCGGCATTGACGGGCGCGTTTGGTAGCCTGTGAGATCCTTTTTTGCATGGCCTGGGACGTGGAGCGGGCCGTTTGGTTGCGCTCACTCTCCCTTACACTACTCCACCTACCCTCTCCTCAAATAAACACAACCACACTCCGAATCAAAATAAGCTGCACATGAAAAAGATGTGTGTCGATGATATGAATCAATTCCCACAATCGGTTTCGAGTTTCGTTAGTCGTAAATCGTCAATTTAGTGTATGAAGTTTTAAGCGAATTTTGTCAAATTCGTCGCACACGCTCAACCGTTTGAGATTTCCTTTCAGGAGTAGGTTCACCTCACCATTCCTCATGATTTTCATGTTTACAGGTTTTTGTTTCGGTGTACATACACTGATAGATAAATGATTCACAAGTATACTATAATCTGTACGTATGTGTGAGTAAGGTTTGGAATACTTTTGCTCAACTTCTCGCTTGCCATTTTCATGGACGGCGACGTGGTGATTATATGTGAGAAGTGAGAGGTGATAATCCATGGTGGTGGCGGCATGGTGATGTTCGTCTTCATGGTCGGCAACATGGTGATGCTTATGACCGACGTGACCGGCGTTGTTATGGTGGTATTCAACTTCGTGCGCAGCGACATGGTGATG
>NC_061511.1:195617215-195632284 GCF_022539505.1 Lolium rigidum | reverse complement strand
GAATCGTACGGAGGAGGACTACGACAACAATGAAGGAGCCGAGATCATCGGCTACGAGGAACCGGACCTCTCGGGGAGGAGTTGAAGGCGTAGACTACCTCATCGTCTACGGATCCGGAGAGGCTTCCGGAGGAGAACAAGCCTAGGAATATTCGCTAGTAGTAGTAACCGAGCAGCTCTGAACTCTTAGTATTTAGCTGCTCGATGAAATAAATGTTTAGTTTAATGAAACTACGGTATTGTAAGTTAAGTTGGGTTCACCTCGAACCCGGGAGTATTCCTCTTAGGACCCAAGAGGAGCTCCAAGACGACATGTGTATGTTAATTGTAATAATATGTGAATGAGTTATGGACCCTGCTATGTTCTGTTGTACTACTCTGAGGGATGTAATATTTGCGGAATGGTACTTCGTGAATGTTATATCAACGACTGGCATACTACAACATGCAGTGGTATGCAGGGTCACCACAAAGTCTCGAGCATATAAGAACAAAAGATATACTTGCGGATCCCCTAACGAAAGGCTTACCACCCGGAGTGTTCAAGAAACACGTAGCCGGCATGGGTTTAAGGGAAAGTCTTACCTATCCTGGATCATAAGAGGCCCAAAAGTAAAAGAATTTGTTTCAAAATAGAGAAGTGTATTGTGGTACGTCTGATTCTATCGGCAACTAGCTGTGGCGACGAAACATGCCCATGGACTGATCCAAAATGAAACGAATAAAATGAAAGTATAAAGTTAAAAGTAAAGTTGAGATCAAAGGGGAGAAAGTTAGGATGATCTCCACCACGCACGAGCCCAACGGTTCGACGTGTCATTTGACCGCGCCCTGATCGGGGGTGCCCAACCGTTCACTGGTTGGTGAGCCCCTATCGTCTGCGCTATATGGAGTGGTGGGGGCGGTGGCACTCGTCACGAGGTTGACTGGAGCTGCCACTCGCCCCACCAACACACCCATCGATTAGGGTAAGCGCAGTGCCGACGGGAAGCTCCACCACTGCCGCCACAGATCGCTCACGCACGCACCGCCGTCGTCGCCATGTCAATGTCGACGGGTTCCCCCTCCTCAAGGGACAAGGTAAATGCTCACATTATTTTCTCTATCCCGACACAGATTCTACCCTAGACGATATAGCGAGTTTAACAAGTATATTTTAATATGATATACATTTGGTATTGCAGATATTGATAATTTTCTCGATAAACTTGGTCAAAGTTACTGCAGCTGGACTTTCGCGAAAACCAGTGCACCATATATTATGACAAGGAGGGGAGTATGTATATATATATCAGAAATAGTATATCATCATGAACCAGTGGCGTAGCACACACTGCACAAGCTACCTAACCTTGCATTCTACTAGGGCTCTAGGCTTTTGTACCTGTCACATGATGGATCCTAGTGTGAGGTGTGTGTGACACTGTGACATGCCATTTCATCAACCAACTGCAACAGCTCGTCCGGCTCGACCTTTCGGACCGACCGGGAGGATCTGCGCCTGAGCAAAATCAGCCAGCCATGGGCATGCAGCTCAACGGCCAAATAATTGGGTGGCTCCTCCAAAGAGGAGGATTCCCTGCCGCTGCCGAGCCCCGGCCCTGCAGCTTCAACGAAAACCAAACCAAACTCGGCGCAGACATGCGTGCGAACCGAAGACGAGGCCGGGCGGCGCACGTTTGGCAGGAGCTAGCTACCCCTGGACGGTGCTGCTCCAGAGGAAACCCGAGACTCGCCGTCTTGTCCCTTCACCCGGCCATGCCCTGCCTCTGCCTGTCCCCGGGCGTAGTGATGAGCTTCTTCTTCTACCACCGCGCGCCGCTCCATGACTTGGGACTCCCAGTACACACGGCGCAGCGGCTTTCCAGCTCCTCGTTATCTGAAACCCTCGACTCCGACGAGACTTCTTGGTACGCTATCCGTGCGTGCATGATGCTTGCACTGACTCACCCGCCCCGGCCGGCATTCATCCGTCTCGTGCAAGAGGCGGTAAAATTCCGGTGGGTTCGGTGCAGGAAGCAGTGATAAGGGCATCTCCAACGCGGGGACGCAAAACGCAAAACGGACAGCCCGCGCGTCCGTTTGGGTAAAAACATGACCCAACGCGCGGACCCAAATGCAAAACGGACAGCCCGCGCGGTCCGCCACGACCCAAAGCCGGCCTAAATTTAAGAGCTATTTGCGTGGTGACGGACAGTCCGCGCGTCCGTCCTTGTCCGCTGTGTCCGCCCCCAACCCCACTTGGCGAGCCACCGCGAGCCACGCGTGAAGAGGCCGCCGCGTCGGCGCTGAGAGCCGCGCCGCCGCCGCCGGCCGCGCCCGCGCCGCTGCGAACCGGCCGTCGTCGGCGCTGCCGCGGTAGTACCTCCGGAGCGCGCGTACATGACCGGGACGGCGGCCCCGGTCGGGAGCGAGAAGCCACGCGTGAAGAGGCCGCCCGCCGCTGCCGCAGCCGGCCGCCTCCGCCGGCCGCGCGTCGGTCGCCGCCGCCGGCCTCGAGCCCGCGCCGCTGCGGACCCCGGCCGCCGCCGCGCCTCGGGCCGCCGGCCGCGCCCGCGCCGTGCTGGACACGGCCGCGCCTCGGGCCGCCGCCCGGCCGCGCCGCGCGCCGGCCATGCGGGCGCAGCCGCCGGCCGGCCGCGCGTCGGGCCGCCGCCGCCGCGTGGCCGCGCGTCGAGTCGCCGCCCGCGCGGCCTCGAGCCCGCGCCGCGCGGACACCGGCCGCCGCGTCGGGCCGCCGCCGCGCCTCGGGCCGCCGGCCGCGCGCCGCCGTGCCGGACCGACGCGCCTCGGGCCGCGCCGTCGCGGACCGCGGCCGCGCGCCGCTGCGGACCGGCCGCGCCCGGCCCTCGCCCGGCCGCGCCTCGGGCCGCCGCTGTCCGTGCCTCTCCGTGCCTCGCCGCGGGTGGGGCTCGCCGGAGCGAAGCTCGCCGGGCGGAGGTCGACGCGGGCGGACCTCGCCGAGCCGGAGCGGCACGTGCGCGCGGCCACGCCCGAGAACCAGCCGAAGAGCTTGCCGGCGTCGGAGACGAAGGCCAGTAAGTTGAGCTGCACCTGGGAGATGCTCCTTGAGCTGCGACGAGTAGACGGGGAAGTCGCCGTTGATGGTCTGCAGCCTGTTGCCTGTTGGTGTTTATCTGCTAGTTGGTGTTTATCTGCTGCCTGTTGCTGCTCGCTCCGCCAGATCTGGTGTACTGCTAGGGGAAGAAGAAGGAGAAATAATTTTTTGGGTCACAGTGCGTTGGGGAACAAAATGGGTCGCGGACGTTTCGGACTGTCCGCATGTGTGGAGGCCGACCCAAACGACCCAAAACAGACGTCCTAAAGCGTCCGTTTAGGTCGCTGCGTTGGAGATGCCCTAACATTCCGGTGGTGTGATATGATACCACCTCACCTACTAGCCAGAGTGAGGAATTGAAGGCGGAGCCACTCGGCCACGCCACCGGCAGAGGTTGAGTCACATCACATCAGCGAGCTGCGACTGCGACTGGATCGTTCGTGTCTCAGCTCAGAGATGGAGATCAGAAATCGGAAAGGCATCTCTGTCTGCCCGCCCGCCCGTCTCTTTCCAGCTGCTCTTTCACCTCCATGGCCATGGCTGGCCCATGGGTGTGCGCTCTGCGCTGCGAGTGCGAGGTGGGTACTGCTAGTTCTGAGACTGGGAACTGGGAAGGTCATGTGCCGCAACAGTGCCACATGTTGCTGTTTCCGCTCCCTGGCTCACTATGCGTGCGGTGGTAGCGACACACCGGTGCCCACTGTTGCGTGCTGGTGTATGGCATTTCTCTCTGATTCTCTCTATAAATAATGGAGGGTACGTGAAAATGCAGGACTGGACAGCAGTATACAGAGACGCATATGCAGAATAGTGCAAGTGAAAACACAGTCATCGTTCGATCTCGGCTGTCAAAGTTTCACAAGTTAAATAAAAGGCACACTTCACCTTGCCCGAACCCCGTTCTCTCAACATTGTTCACCTTCATCCAAGGAAACCCAGACACGGGCGCACTTGCGCGCACAGTAGCTTCATGCGAGCGAGCGAGATCGATCGTTTGATCGATGCATCGCGTTGTTGCGACGATCTACCAGACAGATTTTCCAAACGGGAGCAGGCCTGGGGTCCCATGAGCTGAACCCCCATCATCGGCGCTAGTTTCATCACCTTTTCTGCCGGTATGTGAACTCGAGATTAAGGCTACTCATCACTGTCATCTGCCCTACTCATTGACAAACACATCCGCTGCAGGGCGAAAACTATTTCAGGATTGACCCCTTAGTCCGCGCTTGGTCGTTCTAGATTTTTTTTTGTTCCCGATACAGGTGAGGTGCAGACTAAAACAATTGTCATGTTCGTGTTGCATTTCTGAAAAGAATTCACATCTACAGCTACAGTGTATCCTAAAGCTAAAACAGCTACAGTATGCCAAGTTATGAGTGGTGAGGAGAAAATTTCGTGCACCTTTGGAGCTCGGATTTGCCATGGCAGCGCGCCTTCATCCACCGCCGTTCCAGAGGCCGCTAGACAGCGGTCCAAAGACACGGCGCCGCGGCTGCCGCTGCAGGACTCACCTTTCTTAAACCGAAATGGAGAGAATGTCAGGCAACACAACGAATTGTTCAGTTCAACTCGTACAAACCAACACACCCTGTGAAGCTTTGAGAGGCTACACCAACGAATTTGTCTTGACCTGCGATCACATGGTGGACCAATGGTGAAAGGGGGTTCAAGTATGATATAGGTGTCAAAATCGTGATTCTGCACAATTCTACAACTTTACAACCTAAACTAGATTAAGTCAAACACAGAAAGTGCCTTTGATACATGCGCACCAGTGTTCCCTTCAATTTCAGATTTTTGAAAATTTTAAAACCTCACACTTCTATGTCTTTAAAAATTATGGTGTTAAATATATAGATAGATATGTATAGTATGGGTGTATGCAAAAAAGTCTCGTTAAAAATACGTTCTATTTTGGGAAATATAAAAAGACAAATTTGTGACAGTAAATGGTAGTACAATAGTATTAAAATAGTATATCTTTTTGTCAGAAATTTGTTTATTTTATATTTGTCAAAATTTAAACTATTTTTTAGCGGGAATTTTTTTTGCGTAGACTCCTCCTGTACATATCTATCTACATATTTAAAGTCATAATTTCTTTAAGAAAAAGAAATATGAGATTTTGAAAATTTAAAAAATCTGAAATTGGAGGGAGCATTGGTGACCATGTGCACCAAATCCCTATCCAAGTCAAACAACACTATGATTCTACTAATATGTAGAATCATAGATTTTACAATTTTGAAAATTACGATTCTATATTTCACGATCCTACCGTAGAGTTTACCATCAATTTCAGAATCACGATTCTAGCCACTTTGCTACATACTCTTGTTTAAGGGGACGGAGATTTGGTGCATATAGGCAACAGTGATCTTGTTTTTTAAATAAATAAAAAAATCATATTTTTTTGAGTTACAATTTTTTTTAAAAAATCTACATCTAGCCAATAATGTATCCCACAAACGTGTAAAATATCAATTTCAAATACCTTATATTTTAATCTACACAAAAAAGACAAAAGTGCATATCTCAGTAGTCATTTTCAAATCTCCAAAAACATGTATTTTGTTATTTTTGTCTAGCACAAAGTAAAAAACAATGTTGGGTTGTTTTTTTCCATGATTGTGAGATGTATCACGGACAATCTACAGAATTATTTTTCAGATTTTTTGATGACTAATAATTTTTTTAAAAAAAAGATAGCAAGAGCACTGGAGCTCGGTAGCCAAAAGCACTTTTCGTGTTTAAGCATGGTACTTGCAAAGTGAAGATAATGGAAACAATAACAATAACCGAAATGCCATATATTTTCATCGTCACAAAGCCAGTTCGTTTCAACCGAGTGTCAATCAATCAGAGTATCTTCACCGGTGGCTCCAATAATAGCATGTTACCCAAGCCGGCATGTATTTTTAGGTTTAGATTGGCTTGCTCTAAAAATTGCCAAGGTGTTTCCGTGCCCAATAAAATCTCGGGTAAGCCCACACCGGCCATACGGACGGGGCGCGAATTGGGCGCGCCGACACCTCTTGATAAGTTGGATTTGCCCTGCGAGCCTCACCTGGCAGACACTAGTCCCAAAATCCTACAACGGTCCCCAAATTTCCTTCCCCTCCGGCCCGTCACTTTAGCTCCCATCGGCCACTCTAGCTCCAGCCCGCCGCTCCAGCTCCGCCCAAGCCGTCGCCGTTTCCGGCATGCCTCCAAAGAAGGCTCTTGTGAAGGGGCGGCCAAGGACGACGAACCTTAAAAGATGTCCCAATGCCGGCTAGTTGAACCAGGCCGCGACGTCGACTCATGTATGCCTCAGCCTTGGTCGGACGCAGCCCGAAGCCGGGAAGGGGTACTACAATGTCTCCTGGCACAGGAGTGCCTCCCCCTCGTCGCTGGCATTGTTCACGGAGCCATCATTGTTGTCACAGATGTGCCTCTCATAGATGGAGGAACACGCTCGATACCCCCCCCGAGTTCAGCGAGAGCAACATGACCGTCGATCCCAACGCCACGTTCTCGCCAGTGTCCGTGCCATGTCGTCACGGCTTCGGGTTGGACCTCAATAGCGGCTTTGTCGACTTGACGGGCATGCGTCGTGGGTCCAGTAGCGGCGGTGGGCGCGTCGCGTGGGGTGACCACACGACCGCCTGCCATGTGTTCGGAAGTTCGTTCGGATGAGGTATATTTTCCCACTCTTCTTGCTTAATTTCTTGTCCAGCATGCAAAAGTTTGAGTATTTGCTTGTGAGAAAAGGTGATTGGCGCCAAGATCTTTAGTGATATGATTCATGGTGGCTGGAACTTTGAGCCCGTCTTCGACGATGATGACGGCTATGAGGAAGAATACAACGACGAGGACAACGAGGGCGTCAAAGAGGAAAACGATGCAAAGTTGCTCGATGTTGACACCGGGACCGGTGGCACCTGTGGGCCGAAGTGGAAGTCCTTGGAGGAAGAGTGTCTCATCGACGCGTGGAAGGCGGTGAGATTTTTCCCCATCATCGGCGCCAACCAAAACCTTGGAAAGTACTACAAGCGCATCTACAATCAATTCAACGAGAGGAAGAACTTTGGTGACTATGCCACCATCCACATGATCCGCAACAAATCTGCCATGTCTAACCGGTGAAACATCATTAAAAAGGTGTGCAACAAATTCCATGGATTCTACACGAAGTGTACAACCCGGCATGAGAGGAGCAATACAATCGTGGACTACTTAAGTGGCTATCTCTCAATCACTATGTCTCTATGCTCACCATATTTTTCATGCATTTCATTGTTCTTCTCTAGATGATCAACGCACTCGTCTTGTACAAGGATGAGAACAAGGGCAAAGACTTCATTCTCATGCATTGCTTTAGATAGCTTGAAGGTTGCAATAAATGGGACAACGTCCGGCTCACTCTCAAAGACAAAGACGACGATGTAGAAAGTGGCCCGATGAATGTCGTTTCTGCCTCGACAAGGCATCCAATTGGCAACAAGAAGGCGAAGACTGAGAGGAATGGGGTGGCGGCATTGGTCGCCATTGATGTCTCCATTGAGAAGATGGTATCCTCCTTCACCACAGAGAACAAGGATAGGGGTGAGAGGGAGCCTCTATGTGGTAGGCCATGTTGGACAAACAAGATGTCAAGATTGTCCTCGAGAGAGAGAAGATGGAGGCCGCCAAGATGGAAGCCCAGACCAGTGTGATGAAAGCCATGAATAAAGCATCAAACATTGCATTGGCTAAGATAACGCAAGAGACAAAGACCTTGATGGAGAACTATTAAACATGGATCCATTGGCGAGAGCGTAGCATGAGATGTATTACGAGCACATCGAAAAGGAGGTGATGGAAGCCGAAACGTCCATGGCAACATCAGCAACACCACTAATCGTGGAGCAGCCGCTAGTGATCGTCACACAACCGGTCATCGATAAGCCAGATGTCATAGAGGTGATCCCACCCTTCCTTTGATCCATTTGGCCATGAAGGCCAAGTTATTTTGGTAGCTGGACTACGAGATGACGGTGATTTGGTGGCTGGATGTTGGCCAACACTTGAATTGCTATACCAAAACTTCATTCGAATTTCTGTATGTATTTGTGAATTTGAAATGGAGAGATTGCCAGGCAACACAATGAAGCGTGAGATGAATTGTTCAGTTCAACCTGGAAAGATCATCAACCCACTTATCGAGCTTCTAGGCTACACCAATGGATCATCTTGACCTACGATCACATGGTGGACCAATGGTGAAATGGGTTCATGTTATCACACTTGTTTTAGCATAGTACCTGCAAAGTGGAAACAATGACGCTGACTGGCATCCCATGTATCTTCACCAGCAGAAAGCCAGTTGGTTTTACTGAATTTCAATCAGTCACAGGTTACTGTGTTTCACTAAACCACCAATTTGAAATTGCTACATATGGGTATTCCAAGAACCAAGATATAAAGATACTAATACAAGACCTGTCAAAAACTAAATGATATCTGCGCTTGGCAATGCTACAAGGAACCAGGGCAAGACATTCTAAGACATGAATAGTTGAATACTGAACATAGCAGTATCGTGACTCTTCAAACTTCGAAAACGAGCAAATATAACAAAAGAAATTTACATATGATCTTTGACTTCGGAACAGGCTAAATATAAAATATCGAAACAATAAGAGAAGAAAACAAAAGAACTCGGCCGGGTTCAGTACAAAGGGGAATACTGGACATATATACTGCATATTCAGGCTACCAGAGGGCCATGTGTACAAATTTCAGGCTTATCAGATCATGTGTCCATGCTGCAGAAGTTATCAACTTGTCTAAAAACTGTAGGTGAAAGGCACAGCAAATAAACAATCTGCGAACAGTTTTAAGATGAACTCACTGTGGTCACTATTTGCTGCACAAACTGCGAATGTGGTTCAACAAATAATTAGACAGTTAAGGAAATTAAGGCATCATGTTAGTGCAGCCAGACCCACATTAGTTTATTGCAACAGTGAAGTATGGACATCCATGTGGAGCATAATGTCATAACATTTTAAACTGTGCTAGAAATTCAAAACAATGATCAGGCCAAGACAAGTACTATGCAGCTAATACTTTATCCTTTAAGCAATGCGATACGGCTAGATTATGTGTATGACCAAGAAGTGCTTTTAACACCCTACTTAACACTTTTTAAAAGAAAAGGACAATTTCAACTTGTCACACAAAATGTCATAAATGAACCAAAAGAAATGTGTGCTACTACTCACCCAGTGCAATTTTTTTTTGTATAAGTTCTACAGTCATATAAAACCTGTCAAGATAATCAGGGACTTAAGACAGTCTATAATCCAGATTATGGTAATAGCTCTGATTATAGGGTCAAATCAAACAGTTAACATTTGGATAATGACAGAAAGAAAATGGAAACAAGAAGCGAAAAGGAAAAAACATTAGGTCCATGACAATCAGACATATGTCACCGCCTGTTTTTTTTCATGTATCAGTAATTCAGTAGACATAAACATTAAACAGCGTACATCAAATACCAGATGTTCAAAATCGATTCGGTGGAGACATTTCTGCTACTATCTATATCAACAATACAGCTACTGTTCCCCACAACAAAATTAAAGCTACTGTTCTGCCACAATTGAGCAGTGTCCGTATACCATCATATGAATCTGTGATAATGGCAGTCCAAATTTGTCAGGGCAAACTGAGCAGACTGTAAGACATGCAAAGATTTACAAAAACAATCTTCACATAACTGAGTAAATGACACCTGAATCTAAGGCAAGAAAAATATGAAATACCTCACTCCAATTTGTACCAGAAAAGAAGACTTTAAATAGCTTTCGTAAGATATCTGTCATTGGTAGTGCACCAGTAGTAAACTTGCCAGACAACAGTGTGTAACATTCATAGAATATCTTATGTTCAACCTATAGTTTATATACATCAGAAAATGACAACGGATAGAGCACCACTACATATGTATAAGAAAGTTCTTTACAAACCTACCTTGTATTGTATGTTAAATGCAGTATTCTTAGTATCCATGGTGTTTATTGAGTACGTTTGATTTAGTGGTGACTTCAGTACAACTGGAGGCTGCTTATCTGCTGCCACCAGTGTCATGAGTGCAGTACCATCAAGCATCCTGACTACCCGTCGCATACCAGACCGCTTTCGACAGTCCGGATGCATACAGCAGAGGCATACAAGCAGCACCCGTCGCATCTCCTCTGAAACAAACCGCCCCCGCTGGTCAGCTACATAAACCAGCCTCCGACGAACCAAGAGACCCCACACCCAGTCAACAAATGCGGTTCCCTTCTCTGTTGGCCTCCGGCCAGTGGCCACCTCCACACCCAGTCGTGACAAATATGAGCGAATTAAAATCTACAGTGTACCCCTAAAACTGAAACAGCTAGTACATTATGTGAAGTTATGAGTTGTGAGGAGGAAATTCCGTACACCTTTGAAGCTAGGATTTTCCATGGCAGCCTTTGATCCACCACAGAAACGCCGCCATTCCAGGCCTCTAGACAGCGGTACAAAGACACCGCGCCATGGCTGGCGCTGCAGGACTCAACTTTCTTAAGACAAAATGGAGAGAATATCAGGAACACAAGGAATTGTTCAGTTCAACTTGTATAAACCAACCCACCTATGAAGCTTTGAGGCAACACAAATGGATTGCCTTGACCTCTGATCACATGGTGGACAGATGGTGAAAGGGGTTCATCTTCGATACTCGGTACTCTTGTTCAAGCATGGTGCTTGCAAAGTGAAACAATGACAATGACTGAAGCCTGATGTATTTTCATCAGCACAAAGCCAGTTGGTTTCAACTGAGTGTCAATCAGTCACAGTTACTGTGCTTCACGAAATGATCAATTCGAAATTGAGGCATATTTGTACTCCAAGATACTACAGAAGTCAAAAACTAAATTCGATCTGTGCCTAGTACAGTTGTTACAGCTAAATCAGGTAAGATGTTTGGAAGCATGAAAATTTGAGTTTTGAATGTAGTAGTATCACATGACTCTTGAAACCACGAAATAAAGCAAATTCTCCCTCCACCCCAAACTATAAGGCATATAAATTAGTCAAAAGTCAATATCTTCTAAGTTTGACCAGGTTTATACAAAAAAATATGAACATAAATACTAAACCAATAGCAATAGATTCACCATAAAGTATATTTTCTCAATATGTCTATTCAATATTGTAGATGCTAATATTTTTCTGTAAATATTTGGTCAAACTTAGTAGGGTTTGACATTTGACTAATCTTATACGCCTTATATTTTGGACGGTGGGAGTATAACAAAAGAAATTTACACATGATCTTTGACTTTGGAACATGGGCAAATATAAAATATCAAAACAATAAGAGAAGAGAACAATAGAATTCAGGTTCAGTACAAAGGGGAATACTGGGCATATATAGTGCATATTCGGGCTATCAGAGTGCCATGTGGACAAATCTCTAGTTTATCTGTGTCAAATGCTGCAGAAGTTATCAACTTATCTAAGAACTGTAGGTGAAAGGCAACAGCAAATAAACAATCTGCAAACAGTTTTAAGATATATACTCACCGTGTTCACTATTTGCTGCAGAAACTGCGAATATGGTTCAACAAATAATTAGACAGATGAGGAACTTAAGGCATCATGTTAGTGCAGCCACATACTCACGTTAGTTTATTGCAACAGAGAGGCCATGAAGAAAACAGAAAAGGAACAGTGAAGTATGGAGATCCATGTGCAGCCTAAGTTGCATAACATTATAACATTTTAAACTATGCTGAAAATTCAAAACAATAATCAGGCCAAGATAAGTACTATGCAACTAATACTTTATCCTTTAAGCAATGAGATACTGCTAGCTTATGACCCAGAAGTACTGTTTAACACCCTATTTGACACTTCTTAAAGAAAGGACAATTTCAACTTAGTCACACAAAATGTCATAAATGAACCAAAAGAAATGTAAGCCACTGCTCACGAAGTGCAATTTTTTGTATAAGTTCTACGATACAGTCATATAAAACTGTCCAGATAATCAGGGACTTAGGATGGACCGCTGGTCACATTTTCTATAATCCAGATCATTGTAATAGACTAATAGCTCTGACTATAGGGTCAAATCAAACAGTTAACGTTTGGATCATGACATAAAGAAAAGGGAAACAAGAAGCGGGAAGGAAAAAAACATTAGGTCCATGACAATCAGACATATGTCACCGCCTGTGTTATTTTCATGTATCAGTAGACATAAACAGCTTACAGCCACTGCCAGATGTTTAAAATCAATTCTGTGGAAACATTTCTTTTATATCTATGTCAGCAATACAGCTACTATTCCTGAAAAAAAAAAAACACAACCACAGCTGTTTACAATAGGATCAGTGTCCATATACCATCATATGAATCTGTGATAATGACAGTCCAAATTTGTTAGAGCAAACCGAGCAGGCTGTAAGACATGCAAACATTTACAAAAACTATCTTCACATAAATGAGTAAATGATACTTGAATCGAAGACAAGAAAATTATGAAACACCTCACTGCAATTTGTACCAGAAAACAACAGTTTCAATAGTTTTCCTAAGATACCTCTATCATTGGTAGTACACCAGTAGTAAACTTTCCAGACTTCAGTGTGTAACATTCACAACATATCTTATGTTCAACCTATAGCTTGTAAGATACTATAAGAATTCAAAAATCATTACCATCGCACATATACATCAGAAAATGACAACGGATAGAGCACCACCACATACGGATAGGAAAGTTCTTCTTTACAAACCTACCTTGTATTGTATGTCTAGCGACAACTGTAAAATGCAGTATTCTTAGTATCCATGGTGTTCACTGAGGACGTTTGATTTAGTGGCGACTTGAGTACAACTGGTGGCTTCTTATCTGGCACCAGTGTCATGGGTGCAGTACCATCGAGCATCCTGACAACCCTTCGCATACCAGGCCGCTTCCGGCAGTCCGGATGCACACAGCAGAGGCCTACAAGCAGCACCCGTCGCATCTCCTCCGCAACAAACCGCCCCTGAAGCCGCTGGTCCGCTGCATCAACCAGCCTCCGACGACCCCAGAGACTCCACACCCAGTCAACAACTGCGGTTCCCTTCTCTGTTGGCCTCCGGCCAGTGGCCACCTCCAAGGCAAGCACCCCGAAGCTGTAAACATCAGACCTCTCTGATGCCACGCCGGAATGCACATATTCTGGTGCGAGGTATCCCAGTGTGCCTGCTGGCTGTGTTGCCAAAGGCACCCCACCATGGCTCACCATGCGAGCAAGACCAAAGTCACCTAACCGAGCATTGAACTCTGCATCGAGCAGCACATTCGATGACTTGACATCACGGTGAAGAATGCGGTGCTCACATTCATCATGCAGAAATGTAAGTGCTGATGCAACACCAAGCACCGCCCCAAACCGCGCCTCCCAGGGAAGTGTTGCTCCACCCTTGGTGTGCAGTGCGCTGTCAAGGTTGCCATTGGGCATGAACTCGTAGACAAGCACCAAGTCATGCTCGCTGGAGCACCACCCAAGAAGTGGCACGAGATTGGGGTGATGTGGGCAATCAAGCATGACACGAAGCTCGCTCTCAAACGCCTTGGAGCAGTGCCGCATAGCTTGGAACCGCTTGACAGCAACCCTTGAACCAGAAGGGAGAACCCCCTCAAACACAATGGCGCCAGAGCCACCGATGCCGATCACATTTTCGCTGCCGAAGTTGTTGGTTGCTGCGCGTACCACTTCCATGGGCAGCATCCCACGGAAGTTCTTGTCCTCGAACACCACAGCAGGTTCTTCAGTTTTGCGGCCCTTTCGGGAATGGCCAAGCCATAGAACAGTGCTGATGGCCGCAAGGAGAACCAGCAAGACCACGCTACCCAGAGCTCCGCCCAGCAGCTTGTAGAATAGGTGGTGATGGTGGCGGTGATTTGTTGGGAGCGGCAGTGTTGTGCTGTTAAACGAGGCCTGGTCTGTGGGCGGTGGCGAAGGGATTGGGGAAGCCGACGACGCGTGTGAGGAGTTGGGGAATCCGAAGGTGCGGAAGGTCCAGCTCTCGACGACGTGGAGCGCGGCGCCCTCGCCGTTGGAGGCGGAGAAGCCCGCGTACATGTAGGCGCGGAGGAGGCCGGAGAGGTCGACGTCGACGGAGAGCGCGGGCTTGTCGGGGCGGCGGGAGGAGGAGTAGGAGAGCCAGGCGCGGAGGCGGCGGCGCGGCGCGCGGTACTCGATCCAGGCGGTGATGGGCACGCCGGCCTTGAGGTCGACGCCCGGGCTGGCGGAGGCGATGGAGAAGATGGAGCCCGCGTCGAGCGCGACGTGGTTGGCGTCGGGGTCGCGCAGCGCGACGTCGCGGTGCGTGTCGAGCTCGACGGCGACGGTGGAGACGTCGGCGAGCTCGTCGGCGTCGGAGGCGGAGGCGGAGGAGTAGAGGCCGAGGAAGCCGTTGGAGGCCCCGAGGAAGGTGCGCGAGGAGGTGAGGATGAAGGCGAGGCCGTCGCCGTAGGACGGGGACGGCGCGATGCGGAAGGTGAAGCGGGTGGAGAAGGAGGCCTGCTGCGGCGGGTCGGGCGGCGGGAGGAGGAGGAAGCGGACGGGGTCCGAGAAGAGGGCGCGGCCGGCGCCGATGCCGTCGCTGGAGTTGGTGGTGAGCGCGATGGCGGCCGCGCCCGGGAGGATGGAGGCGGACCCCAGGAGCGTGAGGTTGCTCGCCCACGAGATGCGGCGGTAGGAAGCGGTGGCGGTGGTGGATGCGTGGCGGCGGCTCTTGGCGGCCGCGGAGGGGGGGAGGGGGGCGGCGAGGAGGAGGAGGGAGAGGAAGAAGGCGGCGGAGTACGGACGGCGGCATGGCTAGGTTCTCCGCCGACTCCGTGGCCGCATTCGGCTGTGGGATTTGGGTTGGGGACGAAGTGGGGTTTGGAAGAAGGGGAGGGAAGGGGAAATGGGGTTTTACACGTTGAGTCAATGACATGTGGGACCTAA
>NC_061511.1:195591372-195617115 GCF_022539505.1 Lolium rigidum | reverse complement strand
ATATGGACAAGTATGTCCTTAGGCTCTACTCATAGTATTCATGGCGAAGTTTCTTCTTCGTTAAATTGTTATATGGTTGGAATTGGAAAATGCTACATGTAGTAACTCTAAAATTTCTTGGATAATTTGATACTTGGAAATTGTTGTGCTCATGTTTAAGCTCTTGCATCATATACTTTGCACCCATTAATGAAGAAACACTTAGAGCTTGCTAATTTGGTTTGCATATTTGGTTTCTCTAGAGTCTAGATAATATCTAGTATTGAGTTTTGAACAACAAGGAAGACGGTGTAGAGTCTTATAATGTTTACAATATGTCTTTTATGTGAGTTTTGCTGCACCGTTCATCCTTGTGTTTGTTTCAAATAACCTTGCTAGCCTAAACCTTGTATCGAGAGGAAATACTTCTCATGCATCCAAAATCCTTGAGCCAACCACTATGCCATTTGTGTCCACCATACCTACCTACTACATGGTATTTATCCGCCATTCCAAAGTAAATTGTTTGAGTGCTACCTTTAAAATTCCATCATTCACCTTTGCAATATATAGCTCATGGGACAAATAGCTTAAAAACTATTGTGGTATTGAATATGTACTTATGCACTTTATCTCTTATTAAGTTGCTTGTTGTGCGATAACCATGCTTCAGGGACGCCATCAACTATTCTTTGTTGAATATCATGTGAGTTGCTATGCATGTCCGTCTTGTCTGAAGTAAGAGAGATCTACCACCTTAATGGTTGGAGCATACATATTGTTAGAGAAGAGCATTGGGCCGCTAACTAAAGCCATGATTCATGGTGGAAGTTTCAGTTTTGGACATATATCCTCAATCTCATATGAGAATAATAATTGTTGCCACATGCTTATGCATTAAAGAGGAGTCCATTATCCTGTTGTCCATGTTGTCCCGGTATGGATGTCTAAGTTGAGAATAATCAAAAGCGAGAAATCCAAAATGCGAGCTTTCTCCTTAGACCTTTGTACAGAGCGGCATGGAGGTACCCCATTGTGACACTTGGTTAAAACATGTGTATTGCGATGATCCGGTAGTCCAAGCTAATTAGGACAAGGTGCGGGCACTATTAGTATACTATGCATGAGGCTTGCAACTTGTAAGATATAATTTTCATAACTCATATGCTTTATTACTACCGTTGACAAAATTGTTTCATGTTTTCAAAATAAAAGCTCTAGCACAAATATAGCAATCGATGCTTTCCTCTTTGAAGGACCATTCTTTTTACCTTTATGTTGAGTCAGTTCACCTATCTCTCTCCATCTCAAGAAGCAAACACTTGTGTGAACTGTGCATTGATTCCGACATACTTGCATATTGCACTTGTTATATTACTCTATATTGACAATTATCCATGAGATATACATGTTACAAGTTGAAAGCAACCGCTGAAACTTAGTCTTCCTTTGTGTTGCTTCAATACCTTTACTTTGATTTATTGCTTTATGAGTTAACTCTTATGCAAGACTTATTGATGCTTGTCTTGAAGTACTATTCATGAAAAGTCTTTGCTTTATGATTCACTTGTTTATTCATGTCATTACCATTGTTTTGATCGCTGCATTCATTACATATGTTTACAAATAGTATGATCAAGGTTATGATGGCATGTCACTTCGAAATTATCTTTGTTATCGTTTTACCTGCTCGGGACGAGCGGAACTAAGCTTGGGGATGCTGATACGTCTCCGACGTATCGATAATTTCTTATGTTCCATGCCACATTATTGATGATATCTACATGTTTTATGCACACTTTATGTCATATTCGTGCATTTTACGGAACTAACCTATTAACAAGATGCCGAAGAGCCGATTCTTGTCTTCTGCTGTTTTTGGTTTCGAAATCCTAGTAACGAAATATTCTCGGAATTGGACGAAATCAACGCCCGGGGTCCTATTTTGCCACGAAGTTTCCGAAGACCGAAGAGGAGTCGAAGTGGGGCCACGAGGGGCCGCCACCATAGGGCGGCGCGGCCCAGGCCCTGGCCGCGCCGACCTATGGTGTGGGGCCCTCGTGTGGCCCCCCACGTTACCCTTCCGCCTACTTAAAGCCTCCGTCGCGAAAACCCCAGTACCGAGAGCCACGATACGGAAAACCTTCCAGAGACGCCGCTGCCGCCAATCCCATCTCGGGGGATTCTGGAGATCTCCTCCGGCACCCTGCCGGAGAGGGGATTCATCTCCCGGAGGACTCTTCACCACCATGGTCGCCTCCGGAGTGATGAGTGAGTAGTTCACCCCTGGACTATGGGTCCATAGCAGTAGCTAGATGGTTTTCTTCTCCTCATTGTGCTTCATTGTTGGATCTTGTGAGCTGCCTAACATGATCAAGATCATCTATCTCGTAATACTATATGTTGTGTTTGTCGGGATCCGATGGATAGAGAATACCATGTTATGTTAATTATCAAGTTATTACCTATGTTTTGTTTATGATCTTGCATGCTCTCCGTTATTAGTAGAGGCTCTGGCCAAGTTGATGCTAGTAACTCCAAGAAGGAGTATTTATGCTCGATAGTGGGTTCATGTCTCCAGTGAATCCGGGGAGTGACAGAAACCCCTAAGGTTATGGATGTGCTGTTGCCACTAGGGATAAAACATTGATGCTATGTCCGAGGATGTAGTTATTGATTACATTACGCGCAATACTTAATGCAATTGTCCGTTGTTAGCAACTTAATACTGGAGGGGGTTCGGATGATAACCTCGAAGGTGGACTTTTTAGGCATAGATGCGGTTGGATGGCGGTCTATGTACTTTGTCGTAATGCCCAATTAAATCTCACTCGTACTTATCATGACATGTATGTGCATTGTTATGCCCTCTCTATTTGTCAATTGCCCGACTGTAATTTGTTCACCCAACATGCTTTTATCTTATGGGAGAGACACCTCTAGTGAACTGTGGACCCCGGTCCATTCTTTTATACTAAAATACAAATCTGCTGCAATACTTGTTCTTTACTGTTTTCTTGCAAACAATCATCTTCCACACAATACGGTTAACCCTTTGTTACAGCAAGCCGGTGAGATTGACAACCTCACTGTTTCGTTGGGGCAAAGTACTTTGGTTGTGTTGTGTGCAGGTTCCACGTTGGCGCCGGAATCTCTGGTGTTGCGCCGCACTACATCCCGCCACCATCAACCTTCAACGTGCTTCTTTACTCCTACTGGTTCGATTAAACCTTGGTTTCTAACTGAGGGAAACTTGCCGCTGTGCGCATCACACCTTCCTCTTGGGGTTCCCAACGGACGTGTCAATTACACGCATCAGGCCCCTCCGACTCCGCCTCTTCGCCTATATAAGCCCTTTCGACCTAAACGCGAGACGAATTGACGAAACTCCAGAAAGACTCCAGGGGCGCCGCCACCATCGCGAAACTCCAATTCGGGGGACAGAAGTCTCTGTTCCGGCACCCTGTCGGGACGGGGAAGTGCCCCCGGAAGCCATCTCCATCGACGCCATCGCCTCCATCATTCTCCGTGAGTAGTTCCCCCATGGACTACGGGTTCTAGCTGTAGCTAGTTGGTACTCTCTCCTCCATGTACTTCAATACAATGATCTCATGAGCTGCCTTACATGATTGAGATTCATCTAATGTAATCGGTGTTGTGTTTGTCGGGATCCGATGGATTGTTACATTATGATTGTCTATCTACAAAGTTTATGAAGTTATTGTTGCTGCAATCTTGTTGTGTTTAATGCTTGTCACTAGGGCCCGAGTGGCATGATCTTAGATTTAAGCTCTATACTTATTGCTTAGATTGTATCTACAAGTTGTATGCACATGTCTATGTCCGGAACCAAAGGCCCCAAAGTGACAGAAATTGGGACAAGCTGGAGGGAAAGGCTTAGATATGAGGATCACATGTTTTCACCGAGTGTTAATGCTTTGCTCCGGTGCTCTATTAAAAGGAGTACCTTAATTTCCAGGTAGATTCCCTAGAGGCCCGGCTGCCACCGGTCTGGTAGGACAAAAGATGTTGTACAAGTTTCTCATTGCGAGCACGTATGACTATATATGGAAAACATGCCTACATGATTAATGATCTTGATGTTACTGTCTTAATGCTATTTCAATCATATCAATTGCCCGACTGTAATTTGTTCACCCAACACTTGTTATTGGAGAGTTGCCACTAGTGTAGATAGCTGGGAACCCCGGTCCATCTTTCATCATCATATACTCGTTTCTACATGACATTGGAAGTAGTATCAACTATCTTCTGGTGCCATTGTCTCTGTATTACTATTACTGCTTGCCGTGTTACTCGTTACTCTCTGCTCTCATATCACTCGCTACTTTCACATCACCCCTGTTACTAGTGCTTTTCCAGGTGCAGCTGAATTGACAACTCAGTTGTTAAGGCTTATAAGTATTCTTTACCTCCCCTTGTGTCGAATCAATAAATTTGGGTTTTACTTCCCTCGAAGACTGCCGCGATCCCCTATACTTGTGGGTTATCAACCATCTCTATACTTTCACCGCCGCCGAACCGTTACCGGGGGCGGAGGCCGCCACCGCTCCACCGAATCTTCCATGGCTACCGACGGAGAGCCTCAGGCCCCGGCCAAGTAGCCGTGTCGCCCAGCTTCTCCACCGGCGCTACATCACCTCTCATGGACTGCCGCCGCAGAAACCCTCTTCTCCCCCTCGTCGATTCGACGGAGGGGGTGCCGCCACCACCGCCATAGCCAGGCCGGGACCGGGGCCATGGCCGGGGTCGAGGCACGAGGCTAGGGCCGAGGCCAGCGCCGGGGTCGGGGCCACGGCCGGTAGCGGCAGCGGCTGAGGGCGGCGGGTGGCTGTGGGGCGCGGGGGGAGGAGGAGCCTCCGCCACCGCCCGGGAGGGGGGCGGGAGAGGGAGGCGGCGGGTTAGGTTTAGATGAGGAGGACTCAGGTCTAGCGTAGTATTTCTAACATTATATGTACATCTATATATGCATGTATTTTTAGATCAATAGGGAGCGTCTCCCAACTGCATTCTCATTGAAAACGAAGCATAACAGCGTAGCAGGGTTTTGCAATAGATTCAAACAGAAAAGGAAAAGAAAACACAGCGAAAGCCACACTAAGAGCATCTCCAGTCATGTCCCCTAAAGCGATTTGGGACGCGCCGTCGCCTACCTTTGGTCAAGCGACGTTAATGGCGTCCCAGTTTTCCCAGGGGACGCAGGGACGCGTCTCGTCGTGCATGGTCGCGTGGTCGTCCGCGCCGGCGTTATTGCGTGCAACCACCCGCTGCCGCCGCTGTACATTAAGAGGCCCTACGGTTCGTCCTAATCTCTCACCGCTCCCAAACCTTCTCCTCGCCGCCCCCAGATCTTCTCATCTCCGTTCCAAGCAATGTCGTCCTCGTCCTCCCGCAAGATCGCCGCGTACTCGTCCTCCTCGAACTCTTCTTCCTCTGGACCACATACTCGTCCTCCTCGAACTCTTCTTCCTCAGGATCGGCCCGATCGTCGTCGTCCTCGTCGTACCGCTCGGCGCCCTATACTATCCCCAATCGAGTGAAGGAGGAGCCGGCGATGCCCGTCAATCGGAGGCGCGGCGGCAGCGGCAGCCGCCGGCAGCAAGAGAGGCGCGACGACGCCCTCCTCATCCCGAAGCCGGAGGTGAAGGAGGATCCGGAGGAAGCGTCACAGGAGGCGCTGCTCGCGGAGTACGAGCGGCAGCAGCGCCTCATCGCCATCAGCGACGACCCTGAGGACTGCCCAGGGCTGCGAGCGGCGTTCTTGGTGTCGCTCAACGACAAGGATGCCTGGAGGGGAGATGTCGAGACGGCGATCTCCATGTCCATCCGCGACTCCGGCAAGCCGCTCGTGGACCTCAGCGACGACGGCGAGGCAGGACCAAGCGGCCTGGTGAAGGACGAGCGCGTCAAGCAGGAGGTCATCACCGACGACATGTATAACTTCCACCAGTACTACGACGCCTCCTGCCGCCGCAAGTACTTCTAGATTAGGTTTAGTTTAAATTTAGTCGAATCTCGTTCGAACCTATGTAATACTAGCACAATACCCACGCGTTGCTGTGGAAGAACAACAAAAACTGTTGACTTTGAAAATATAAAATAAAAGATTGTGGACTTCTAAAAAAGAAAACAACGCATCAGAAAATTCATGGTTACCATACCTTACTTTGCTTATTGTCTTTTTAAAAGTTTTACAGTAGATTTAGCCACTGCTTGTATTTATAAACTTTATGAAAAGTATAGTCTAAAATGGAGCTAGAAAGTAACACCAAACAAAAACAGGAAAACTAAGCTAGGATTGTAGTACACAGAGGAGTGAATAGGTCGGAATTTGATCAAAAATTTCAATTCTGAGTGCTCTCTTAAGCTACTGTATTGTTGGAACAAATCTAAGCAAACTCTGACTGCGTTACCCCGCTGTGCCTAAAGATATAGACTACCGTTCATCGCCCTTATAGGTAGAACTGAATATTTCTTAATGCTGTAAAATAGGTTATCTCACTGTCTGGCAGGAACTTGTCATCTTCAGCAAAAGCTGGCTGGGATTTCCTGTTCATTTTCAAGAAAATGTTGATTGCTTGATCTAAGTCAAACCAAAATGTTCAGTTCCAGCTAAAAAATACCAAAAGGAAATTTGTTCACCAAACTGATGTAGAATATGAAAGCACGAGACAACCATATATTAATTAAACAGGGGAATTCCTCTAGAAGAAAAATCCAATAGAGTCACACAATGGCAGAATCTACTAATCGCTCCTAGTTGTATTTTTGTTGTAAGCTTCCTTCCGTGTTGATTAAGCAATCTCATAAGGCAGCAGCTGTAGTCAGATGAACTGACTTCACGACCTTGGCCATCGCAACATCCAAGCATATGGTGGAGCACGGCAAGCTGACTCGCCTCTTCAATCCGTTCGATTGATGCAGGTCCGTGGACAAGCTCCGCCTTTGTTGCTACATTAACATCGAAAGAATTAGCAGTGAATGAGATATACGGGTCTGGAGTAGTTAGGCCACGCCTCGTCCCTGTACTGGCGACGATGACTCTTATCCGGGCGTTGCGCGTCCGTGCAGGATCCAGGTGATGTAAGCTGCGCCTGCCTGACCCCCCATAAGGAGCTTCCCCGCCGCCGTCCTGGCAGATACAGCGAGCTTCCCCGCCGCCGTCCTAGTAGATACGGTGCTACATAGTCCACGGCCACTTGAGTCAAGACGTGAGACCCGTCGACGGCACAGACGCACGTCGCCATGGGCATCTGCCAGAACGAACGGGCGATGCTAGTTGCGTAGGCGCACCAACTCGGTCGATCATGCTCTGTGGAGGAGGAAAAGCTGGGACGGCTGTGTGTGCGGTGTACGAACTCTAATTTCGATCTGCCGATCTGTTTTGCGATCGGGGCGTGCGAAGCTGGGAGCCTGGGACAGGACATACGAAAGGGTTAGCTGTGATCCGGTTTTTGTGGTTTTCTTTTGCGATCGGGACGAACAGGACATACGAAAGGGTTAGCTGTGATCCGGCTTTTGTGGTTTTCTTTTGCGATCGGGACGGAAGGACGTAGGAAGCCCAGGGTTTTTTTTGACGTACGATGATTTTTTCACGGACGGACACCACCGATAGTAAAGAAGATATGCCTAGTTTGGATGAATTTAATCGAATCTCGCACAAGTTTAAAATTTCCAAAATTTTATTTGGGGGACGCGACAGGGAGCGACATCCCGTAAACGCGACACGAATAAAACACGTCTATAAACGCTCGATCCGGCGCTGTTTGAGGGACGGTTTGGGGGACGCTGCTGGAGATGCTCTAAACACCTAAACCAGCCATCAAGCTAAAGTCTTTGAGACCCCTACCACCATCAGACAGGCACATCACAACCAGAACTTGGTATAAATAGAAGAGACATGAGCAGGCTTTTCCCCCACGAGGCCCTAAACCCAAACTCGGTATCCGATCGTAGGCTCTTCTTCCACCGCTACCAGATACCGTGGGGTGCATATCATCGCATCCCTCCGCTATCGCCGCATTTTTCACGCCGCCGCCGCGATGGCCACAAATTCAACGCTCTCGCTAACTACGGCTCCTAGCATCACGGTCCTTGGCCCCATCACCGCCCAGCTATCTGAAACGGCGGCAGATCCCGTCGTTCCCACCATTGTTGTTCACCTGAACAACAGTATCTTTAGTGGTGGCGCCAGGACATCAATACTATGTAGTCAGTTGAAACTTGTGAAGTCAAATACATGTACTTGTAGTATTTTTTAATTTTTTATTGCCTACTTGAAGCATGTATTGCCAAAGACCGTGACGAAGGGAACTGGTGATGTTGCGCGGATGGTGACCAACCCCGCATACACGCAATGGCATGCCCTTGATCAGAAGGTTCTCAGTCACCTCTATGGGTCGATGACCGAGGAAATCTCCACCTAGCTCATCGGCTGCACTTCAGATGCTGCGGCCTAGGGAGCCATCCACGCCGGCCATGTTCACCGCTGAGAACTGCACCGTTGTTAGGCATCTTTGGCGCCAGATCCAAGGGCTGAGAAAAGGTGACTCACACACGGCGAGACAAGCACCACACCGATGACACGGTGCGCTATGACCCGACTCAACGTGCGTTCTTTGCGACAATAGTGTCTCATGGGATGCCCTCAGCAACCACCTACTTGGGTGCTTGTTCCCCGTCCACCTGGTGTTAACATTATTGGGTGTTAACATTATTGGGTGTAAGTGGATCTTCAAGATGAAGCAACGTCCAAATGGTTCCACTGATAAATACAAGGCACATCTTGTCGTCCGTGGTTTCACTCAGCAGTATTGCATTGATTATGGTGATACTTTCAATCCTGTCATCAAGCCAGACATAGTTTGTTTGGTTCTTTCTATCTCTAACCGTATCAGTAAAGCTTTTCATCACGGTTTCTTTTTGCAAGGATCAAATAAAGCTAACCAGATTGCTAACTCTCGGTTAGCCGGGAACTAAGTTAGAGCCCGATCAACTCGACGACCGTTAAATTTGCTTCGTGATTCGTGCATACCAGAATTACACATGGACGCATAATTGCACATACATATGTAATTGCATATCCTTTTTGCCCCAAAAACCAGGTTAACCGGTAATTAAGCTAATTCTCGGTCGATGAATTCCAGATCGACCGGGAATTAGCCGCGTCCTAAAGCTAATACCGCAGTTTTCTAGAACGTTGGCGCACATTTTGAACTACATTTGGCGACGGTCCATGATAAAGGATGCTAACCGCAGACCATATACCCATAGACAGGTGTTCAATCGCATGGTTGCATTTTTCTCTGTTACGTACAGTATGCAACCATGTAGAGCAAAGTTAGCCATCTTCTTTTAACGAGTCAGTTTGCTCACGAAGTCCACGTTCAACCGAATAGAAGCATCTAGACGCACGGCCTGGCCGTCAATTGCATCGCATCTTCTAATTTGGATCGGAAGGTGTAATCGGATGACCAGCGGAAACGGTACGGTGTGTGCGTAGAAATATGCACCAAATCGGAAATTAGCGGCCACTCCACTGTATTTGCCTGACGAAAGTGGCAAGCCGAGATTAACGGAAGGAGGCAACGTCCAACCGCCAACGTACGAGCACGATCACGGTCAGACACAGATGGCTGGCCGGCGGGGATTAACAGCCGCCAGGTCGAGCCAGACTCCACACAGCGCAGTCGCCGGCCAGCGCTCTCCGGCGAAAACAACCGGCCTGCCGCCGGCCGGCGCAGGAGCACCTACGTACGAGGGCGGCCGGCGGCGGCCAAATAATATTTCTCCCAACCGAGCGGGACATTTTGACAAGTCACTGCCTGGCTGGTCGTGTAAACAAGCACGCCATAAACATTAGTTAATCTGCAACACCGTACGTCGTGGAGTAATAGTATAAGCTTTGACTTGATCCTATACGATCCAGAGGTAAAAGACCCGCAATAACCAACCACGTGGCAACAGAAGCGTTTTGACCGCGTTTACTACCAGCTCGCGAAATAGACCAACTAATCCTGCTATTAGGGCTCATATATAGCAAGATATCTGGCGTGGCTTATACCATGTGCTCCATAAGGTGGCTACGAGTATGATGGATCGAAGTTGGAGAGATGGGCGTTGCTGAAATACAGCCATAGAAGATGATCTTCATCTCACCATGGTTTTCTATGGGCTTATTGTTGATGAAATTAGCATCTTTGGGTTATCCTGGCAGGACTAAGTTAGTTATTAGTTGTTGGTCATATGCGAGCTAAGAAATAAGTGTTAATGATCCAACCTTGATGCGGGCGCACATGTTATCCGTCATAATTGCTCCTGTCTCCAGGATTTAGGGTTTAGGTCTAAACATATCAAATCTACCAAAGTTAGGGTTCAATGTTACTCACAACGCTGTGACCATCGGGCGAGGAAGACGGCATATGTCGACGGGGTGGAGGATGATGATATGTCGCGACGGAGCTCCACAGTCCGGAGAAGATGGTGTTGCTTACTTGCTCGTCCAAGAAAAAGCTTCCATGAACGGAGATCTTGAATGGGGGGAAACGATGGCACGGGATTTGTCTGTGGGGGTTGCGGTTTAAATAGGCGCTGTGAATCGGCGGAGAGGTGACTGAATATCTCCCGCCGTTTTTCTTTGCGGACTCGCGCGAGCTCCCACCATCACTTCCTCGTACGTGTTTGGCGCAAAATTTAATTAGCGAGTGCATGAAGAGCTTAGCTTGCGTGAAACGGTTGATTCGACTGTGGCTCCAACAGCCATGTGTTGCTTTAAATAGCGCAGTATGCAGAGAAAAAACTATGTGAGGTAACAAACACCCGATTTCTTGCCAAGTTGATGCGAAAAACATTGTTGCGAGCAACCAAACTGACCTTAACAATCGCCAAATCTGGCTCCTTATACAGCCCTGTGTTGCTTTAAATAGCGCGATATGGAGAGAAAAAACTATGTAAGGTAACAAACAACCGGATTTCTTGCCAAGTTGATGCGAAAAACATGGTTGCGAGCAACCAAACTGACCCAGTGCTTCAAACTTGACGACACCCAGAGAGCGCTCGCTCTTCTGGCAAGAAATGGTTTCACGGTTTGGTCAATTTTAACCTAGTTCATATTTCAAAAAGTGAAGATTAGATTTTTGAAAGAAAATAAACTACTTCCACTGACCGGTTCGAAACGGTTTTCAGCGGCGTGAGTAGTGCATACCTCTATCAAGCATGTACACGCACGCACGTACGCAGCGGTCAATATTATTTCACGGAACTGGTAATAAATATAACTAGATAATACCCCGCGCGTTGCTGCGGGAATTGGTTGTAGTTTTTCTTGCAGCACGATTAATAAATTATTTATAGTTTGCATCAATAATCTTGACAAATTTCATACATACACTTGTATTACATGCAAAAATATCTAGGGTATAAATAAAAATGATATGGTAAAACAATTGTAGTTTCAGCCTAATAAGTATTTTTAGCAGGAACTTTGAAGCGCAAACTCACGTTTGAAAGTTAAAAACACTCTGTTCTAGTGTTCTTGCTGCTTGTTATTGCATCTGTATATTTCTTATGAGTTTCTCCTATTGAAACTGCAAAAGAAGGAGGCAGCACGTTCTTTGTAGAAGTAGGTAACATCCTAAAAAAAGGTATTCTATATTGTTAATCACGATTGACGCATTGAGGTAAAAGGTTAAAAGGAGAAAATATACGAAGGGGATTTCGGTAGCAGCAGCGGCTGCTTAGATTCTCCACATGTACTTGGAAGATAAATGTGCGAGGGAGTATTGTATGAGAGATGACGCAATGGTAGCAACCTGGGAAAAATAAGGACATGCAAAGTGTAGTCAAGAGGCGAAGTGCATGATACTAATTTGACAGTAAACAGCATACAGAAACTCTTGCAAAAGGGAATTCATCAAGAACCTTCTATGTGTAGGGGACTGACAACTGCTGCAACTGCGTTTCGGTCAGCACGGTCGGTACACCAACCCTAGATGAAATCCACTGGAGTTACAGCAAGGCCGTGGGCGTTGTGAGGAAGGGAGCAGAACAACTCTGGAGAAAACCAAAGCACCAGATATGGAGAGGACTGGGACGCGCAGCAGCTGCGGTGCTTAACTCTCCATCGGTTATTGGGGGAGTAATTGGGGGAGTTACAGAATGAGTAATTTGGTATGAAGTCGGATGGACATGCATGGCACCGTGTTGATCCGGAAGAGGAAGAGGAGAAGATTTGAGAGGAAAGGTCGGGGTGAATTTTCTTTGTCAATTCGTGCCGAGGAGATGGAGAGGTGAAACAACATGTGGTGCATGAAGGATGTGCTGGGCCATTGCGAGCCGGGAGCGTAATTAGATGACACGTTGTATTTACGGAAGAAAAGTAAAAATATTTGCTAAGGTGGCATTTTTTCTTATAATAACTTGCTGAGTTGGCACTTAATGATGGGCTGCATGTTTGACGTGGAAGAATTGCTTACGTGGCAGGTTGTGATTGCTTAGTGATGCTTGATGAGGTGGATACCTTGCATGTCCAGAAAAATGAGATCACTTATTAAGAATAGAAAGATTACCGCACCTACGGAGCGTCCCAAAATAGTGGGAACTTTTGACAAGTCACTGGCTGGCCAGTCGTGCAAACAAGCACGCCATGAACGTTAGTTAATCCGCAACACCGTCCCGGATCGAGTAGTAGCAGTAAAATATTCGCGCTTAATTAGGTAGCCTTTTGACTTGATCCGATCCGATCATGACGTAAAGCTCGTCGATCAGGACGGGCGGTGTCACCACGTGGCAGCAGCGGCGTGTTTTGACCGCGTTTAGTTTGCTAGTGCTCGATCCCGACGGCCGGCGAGCGGTAAGCTCCAGCTAATCCCTCGAGCGATCCAGCGATAGTATATGTTCGGTCGCTCGTTTGCATGGACGGTTGATAGGCGCCTGCGCGTGCGTGCCACTTCGTCTCGTCGTGGAGACAGCGACGGCGGGGGAGGGGCCGAAGTTTTGCCGCCGCGCCGCCGTAAAGCAAGCGTCGGCCGACATAAGTGCGTCACGGCTGCGGCTTCTTTTCTTCGACGGGAAGGTTTTTCCCTTGTTTTACGTGTGACCAGTCGTATGTCGACCGCCGTAATACGGTCGCTGCGTGGCGAAGGCGATGGCCGGGGGCAGCGTACGTGCGTGCGTGATGATGCATGTGAAGCGTACACGTGTCGTGCGAGTAGAGAAATGGGTTGGGCCCGGGAGTAGTACTACGTGTGAGTAACGGGACACGCTGCATCTCCTGCGGAAGAGTGTGTCTTAGGGCATGCCCAATGCACAGCCCTAGGGGTATTGTCTCACACCTTTAATTAGGTTCAGGTGGTCCAAAGTAGGTTTGGATGAGGAGGCAGTCTCTTCATCAGGAGGTAACCTCTTCAGCTATAAAGTGGAAAATGTGAGAGAGAAAGAGAAAAATCAAATCAGCTTTTGAGAGAAAGACATATTAATGGGACCATAACATGGCATGCATATGTCAAAAGTTTTATCCAATCCTAGTTGGACAGCTGCCTCCATTGCTCATGCCCTTAGATCATGTGTATAGCAGTCCCCTTACTTTTCTACCCCGTATTTCGCGACTTCTTCGCCCCGTATTAAAAAAATGCTCGCAGATCTGTTTCGTCTAGCAGACCCCGTATTTGATCCCGTAAATTCGTAAATTTAAAACCCCGGGAAACTTGTTCATTCATAGTTCGTCGATCATACATACGAATCTACGTATCTACATACAAAATGCGCGATCATGGAACGCGACTTCTAGTCGGAGAGGTCGATGATGTACCCGTCGGCCTCCGCCGCCGCCTCCCGCGCCTCCGCCTCCTTCACGGCGGCGATGGCCGCCGCCCTATCTTCCTCCTGCGCCCTCTGCCTCTCGTCAGCGTCCTTGAGGGACTCTTGAATCGCCTTCAAGAAGGCGGGGTCCTGGTCCTCGTCGTCCTCCTCCTCCTCACCGGCGACCGCTGGTGCTCCCGATGCTCGTGTTCCATGCCTCCTTCGCCCGGCGTTGGCGCTCCCACTCGGCGCGCCACTCGTCGAACTTGGGGCCGCTCGTCGGCTTGAGCGGCGGGTCCTCGTTGTACCAGTGGCCGCCCCGCGCGAAGTCATGGAGCTTCGGCGGGACGAACGCGGCGCCGTCGTACTTGCAGGCCGCACGGCGGCTCCCGGCGGCGGCTCCCGGCGGCGGATCTCTTGCATTGGAGCCGCCACGCATCCTCCATGTTGTCCGGCGAGCGGGATCGCTTCGATCCGCTCACCGGCGAGGCGGTACTGCGGCGGCGGGCGTCCATGCCGGAGCTGGGGTGGAATGCGACGCGGGGGAGTGAGGAATTGCTCGCCGGAGCAGGATGGAGGAGGCGGCGGCGCACGGCGGAGCTAGGGTTGCGAGTGAGGGGTTAAACCCTCACTCGTACGTTTTGCCCGGTATAAGTAGGGGCGGCGGGGCGGATTTCCTGGGCCCCGTATTCCATCGAAACGGGTCGGCCCGAATACGGGGCCTGCAAGACGGCCCAAACCGCGCCTGCCCCGTATCTTGCCGGAATTTTACGGGGTGGGCGGGTTATAAGGGGCCTGTTAGACATGCTCTTATTTGCTCCGTTTTGAACCGTTTAGCTCCAGAAGCGTATTCCAAACTCCCCAAAAACGCACCAAACTTAGCGAAAGGGGACGCCACCGGATCATGTTGCTAGCCGCGTCCCTAAAACCACCCCAAATATAAATTTGAATAGTTCACGTTAAAAAAGTTGTTCCGACCAAAGTCGTCGCGGTCAAAGTAGCCGCGATCAAAATACTGGACGCGATCATATTATAGACCGTGGGTGAAATTGAATATAATTAGAAAAAGCAGTTCGGCGACGTCGATCGTGCATTGATACGTCTCCGACGTATCGATAATTTCTTATGTTCTATGCCATATTATTGATGATACCTACATGTTTTATGCACACTTTATGTCATATTCGTGCATTTTCTGGAACTAACCTATTAACAAGATGCCGAAGTGCCGGTTCCTGTTTTACGCTGTTTTTGGTTTCGAAATCCTAGTAACGAAATATTCTCGGAATTGGACGAAACGAAGACCCGGGGGCCTATTTTGCCGCGAACCTTCCGGAAGACCGAAGAGCATACGAAGTGGGGCCACGAGGTGGCCAAACCACATGGCGGCGCGGCCAAGGGGGCCCGCGCCGCCCGTGGTGTGGGCCCCTCGTCGGCCCCCCGACTCGCCCTTCCGCCTACTTAAAGCCTCCGTCGCGAAACCCCCGATGCGAAAAACCACGATACGGAAAACCTTGCGAGACGCCGCCGCCGCCGATCCCATCTCGGGGGATTCCGGAGATCTCCTCCGGCACCCCGCCGGAGAGGGGATTCATCTCCCGGAGGACTCTACACCGCCATGGTCGCCTCCGGAGTGATGAGTGAGTAGTTCACCCTCGGACTATGGGTCCATAGCACTAGCTAGATGGTTGTCTTCTCCTCATTGTGCTTCATTGTTGGATCTTGTGAGCTGCCTAACATGATCAAGATCATCTATCCGTAATACTCTATGTTGTGTTTGTCGGGATCCGATGGATAGAGAATACCATGTTATGTTAATTATCAAGTTATTACATATGTGTTGTTTATGATCTTGCATGCTCTCCGTTACTAGTAGAGGCTCTGGCCAAGTTTTTGCTTTTAACTCCAAGAGGGAGTATTTATGCTCGATAATGGGTTCATGCCTGCATTGACACCTGGGACAGTGACAGAAAGTTCTAAGGTTGTGTTGTGCTGTTGCCACTAGGGATAAAACATTGGCGCTATGTCCGAGGATGTAGTTGTCGATTACATTACGCACCATACTTAATGCAATTGTCTGTTGCTTTGCAACTTAATACTGGAAGGGGTTCGGATGATAACTCTGAAGGTGGACTTTTTAGGCATAGATGCAGTTGGATGGCGGTCTATGTACTTTGTCGTAATGCCCAATTAAATCTCACTATACTTATCATGCCATGTATGTGCATTGTTATGCCCTCTCTATTTGTCAATTTCCCGACTGTAATTTATTCACCCAACATGCTTTTATCTTATGGGAGAGACACCTCTAGTGAACTGTGGACCCCGGTCCATTCTTTTATACTGAAATACAAATTTGCTGCAATACTTGTTTTACTGTTTTCTCTCGCAAACAATCATCTTCCACATAATTCGGTTAATCCTTTGTTACGGCAAGCCGGTGAGATTGACAACCTCACCTGTTTCGTTGGGGCAAAGTACTTTGGTTGTGTTGTGCAGGTTCCACGTTGGCGCCGGAATCCCTGGTGTTGCGCCGCACTACATCCCGCCGCCATCAACCTTCAACGTGCTTCTTGGCTCCTCATGGTTCGATAAACCTTGGTTTCTTTCTGAGGGAAAACTTGCTGCTGTGCGCATCATACCTTCCTCTTGGGGTTGCCCAACGAACGTGTGAAATACACGCCATCAAGCATATTTTCTCGGCGCCGTTGCCGGGAGATCAAGACACGCTGCAAGGGGAGTCTCCACTTCTCAATCTCTTTACTTTGTTTTTGTCTTGCTTTATTTTATTTACTACTTTGTTTGCTGCATTATATCAAAACACAAAAAAATTAGTTGCTAGCTTTACTTTATTTACTGTCTTGTTTGCTATATCAAAAACATAAAAAAAATTAGTTTACTTGCATTTACTTTATCTAGTTTGCTTTATTTACTACTGCTAAAATGGCCAACCCTGAAAATACTAAGTTGTGTGACTTCACTAGCACAAATAATAATGATTTCTTATGCACACCTATTGCTCCACCTGCTACTACGGCAGAATTCTTTGAAATTAAACCCGCTTTACTAAATCTTGTTATGCGAGAGCAATTTTCTCGGTGTTAGTTCCGATGATGCTGCTGCCCATCTCAATAATTTTGTTGAACTATGTGAAATGCAAAAATATAAAGATGTAGATGGTGACATTATAAAATTAAAATTGTTTCCTTTCTCATTAAGAGGAAGAGCTAAAGATTGGTTGCTATCTCCGCCTAAGAATAGTATTGATTCCTCGGACTAAATGCAAGGATGCTTTTATTGGTAGATATTATCCCCCTGCTAAAATTATATCTTTGAGGAGTAGCATAATGAATTTTAAACAATTGGATAATGAACATGTTGCTCAAGCTTGGGAAAGAATGAAATCTTTGGTTAAAAATTGCCCAACCCATGGATCGACTACTTGGATGATCATCCAAACCGTCTATGCGGGACTAAATTTTTCTTCGCGGAATTTATTGGATTCAGCTGCTGGAGGTACCTTTATGTCCATCACTCTTGGTGAAGCAACAAAGCTTCTTGATAATATGATGATTAATTACTCTGAATGGCACACGGAAAGAGCTCCACAAGGTAAGAAGGTAAATTCTGTTGAAGAATCCTCTTCCTTGAATGATAAGATTGATGCTATTATGTCTATGCTTGTGAATGGTAGGACTAATGTTGATCCTAATAATGTTCCATTAGCTTCATTGGTTGCCCAAGAAGAACATGTTGATGTAAACTTCATTAAAAATAATAATTTCAACAACAATGCTTATCGGAACAATTCTAGTAATAACTATAGGCCATATCCTTATAATAATGGTAACGGTTATGCTAATTCTTATGGGAATTCTTACAACAATAATAGGAATACACCCCCTGGACTTGAAGCTATGCTTAAATAATTTATTAGTACACAAACTACCTTTAACAAATCTGTTGAGGAAAAGCTCAATAAAATTGATATTCTTGTTTCTAGAGTTGATAGTCTTGCCTCTGATGTTGATCTTTTGAAATCGAAAGTTATGCCTAATAGGGATATTGAAAATAAAATTGTTACTACAGCAAATGCCATCCAAGTTAGAATTAATGAGAATATAAGATTAATGGCTGAACTGCGTGCTAGGTGGGATAGAGAAGAAAATGAAAAACTAGCTAAAGAGAAAAATGTAGCTAAAGTTTGGACTATTACCACCACTAGCAATGCTAATTCTTCACATGTTGCTGCACCTCCTACTATTAATGGTAAAATAATTGGTGTTGGCAATGCTTCTACTCCTAGTGCAAAGCGCGCAAAATTACACGAAACAGACTAAAGCTGCTGAAATTGTCCGTGATAAAGCTCGCTGAAATTTTTTCCAACCTTGGGGATGATAATCCCATTGCTTTAGATTGTAATGATTTAGATTTTGATGATTGCCACATCTCTGAAGTTATAAAGTTCTTACAAAAACTTGCTAAGAGTCCCAATGCTAGTCTTGTAAACTTGGCTTTCACAAAACATATTACAAATGCTCTCATAAAAGCTAGAGAAGAGAAACTAAAACTTAAAACTTCTATTCCTAGAAAGCTAGAGGATGGTTGGGAGCCCATCATTAAAATGAGAGTCAAAGATTTTGATTGTAATGCTTTATGTGATCTTGGTGCAAGTATTTCGTTATGCCTAAAAAAGTCTATGATATGCTTGACTTGTCACCATTGAAAAGCTGTCATCTGGATGTTAATCTCGTCGATAATGCTAAAAAGAAACCTTTGGGGAGAGTTGATAATGTTCATATTATGGTTAACAATAACCTTGTCCCCGTTGATTTTTTTGTCTTGGATATTGAATGCAATGCATCTTGCCCCATTATATTGGGAAGACCTTTTCTTCGAACCGTTGGTGCTACTATTGATATGAAGGAAGGTAATATTAAATATCAATTTCCTCTCAAGAAAGGTATGGAACACTTCCCTAGAAAGAGAATGAAGTTACCTTATGATTCTATTATTAGAACAAATTATGATGTTGATGCTTCATCTCTCGATAACACTTGAGATACACTTTCGCGCCTAGCCGAAAGGCGTTAAAGAAAAGCGCTTATGGGAGACAACCCATGTTTTTACTACAGTATTTTTGTTTTATATTTGAGTCTTGGAAGTTGTTTACTACTGTAGCAACCTCTCCTTATCTTATTTTTGAGTTTTGTTGTGCCAAGTAAAGTCTTTGATAGTAAAGTAAATACTAGATTTGGATTACTGCGCGATTACTGATTTCTTTGCTGTCACGAATCTGGGTCTACCTCCTCGTAGGTAGCTCAGAAAATTAAGCCAGTTTACGTGCATGATCCTCAGATATGTACGCAACTTTCATTCAATTTGAGCATTTTCATTTGAGCAATTCAGGTGGCCTAATAAAATCCATCTTTACGGACTGTTCTGTTTTGACAGATTCTGCCTTTTATTTTGCATTGCCTCTTTTGCTATGGTGGATGAATTTCTTTGATCCATTAATGTCCAGTAGCTTTATGCAATGTCCAGAAGTGTTAAGAATGATTGTGTCACCTCTGAACATGTGAATTTTTATTATGCACTAACCCTCTAATGAGTTGTTTCGAGTTTGGTGTGGAGGAAGTTTTCAAGGATCAAGAGAGGAGTATGATGCAATATGATCAAGGAGAGTGAAAGCTCTAAGCTTGGGGATGCCCCGGTGGTTCACCCCTGCATATTCTAAGAAGACTCAAGCGTCTAAGCTTGGGGATGCCCAAGGCATCCCCTTCTTCATCGACAACATTATCGGGTTCCTCCCCGAAACTATATTTTTATTCCGTCACATCTTATGTACTTTGCTTGGAGCGTCGGTTTGTTTTTGTTTTTGTTTTGTTTGAATAAAATGGATCCTAGCATTCACTTTATGGGAGAGAGACACGCTCCGCTGTAGCATATGGACAAATATGTCCTTAGGCTCTACTCATAGTATTCATGGCGAAGTTTCTTCTTCGTTAAATTGTTATATGGTTGGAATTGGAAAATGCTACATGTAGTAACTCTAAAATGTCTTGGATAATTTGATACTTGGCAATTGTTGTGCTCATGTTTAAGCTCTTGCATCATATACTTTGCACCCATTAATGAAGAAATACTTAGAGCTTGCTAATTTGGTTTGGATATTTGGTTTCTCTAGAGTCTAGATAACATCTAGTATTGAGTTTTGAACAACAAGGAAGACGGTATGGAGTCTTATAATGTTTACAATATGTCTTTTATGTGAGTTTTGCTGTACCGTTCATCCTTGTGTTTGTTTCAAATAACCTTGCTAGCCTAAATCTTGTATCGAGAGGGAATACTTCTCATGCATCCAAAATCCTTGAGCCAACCACTATGCCATTTGTGTCCACCATACCTACCTACTACATGGTATTTATCCGCCATTCCAAAGTAAACTGCTTGAGTGCTACCTTTAAAATTCCATCATTCACCTTTGCAATATATAGCTCATGGGACAAATAGCTTAAAAACTATTGTGGTATTGAATATGTACTTATGCACTTTATCTCTTATTAAGTTGCTTGTTGTGCGATAACCATGTTTTACGGGGACGCCATCAACTATACTTTGTTGAATATCATGTGAGTTGCTATGCATGTCCGTCTTGTCTGAAGTAAGAGAGATCTACCACCTTAATGGTTGGAGCATGCATATTGTTAGAGAAGAACATTGGGCCGCTAACTAAATCCATGATTCATGGTGGAAGTTTCAGTTTTGGACACATATCCTCAATCTCATATGAGAATATTAATTGTTGTTACATGCTTATGCATTAAAGAGGAGTCCATTATCTGTTGTCCATGTTGTCCCGGTATGGATGTTTAAGTTGAGAATAATCAAAAGCGAGAAATCCAAAATGCGAGCTTTCTCCTTAGACCTTTGTACAGGCGGCATGGAGGTACCCCATTGTGACACTTGGTTAAAACATGTGCATTGCAAAGATCCGGTAGTCCAAGCTAATTAGGACAAGGTGCGGGCACTATTAGTATACTATGCGGGAGGCTTGCAACTTGTAAGATATAATTTACATAACTCATATGCTTTATTACTACCGTTGACAAAATTGTTTCATGTTTTCAAAATAAAAGCTCTAGCACAAATATAGCAATCGATGCTTTCCTCTTTGAAGGACCATTCTCTTTACTTTTATGTTGAGTCAGTTCACCTATCTCTCTCCACCTCAAGAAGCAAACACTTGTGTGAACTGTGCATTGATTCCTACATACTTGCATATTGTACTTGTTATATTACTCTATGTTGACAATTATCCATGAGATATACATGTTACAAGTTGAAAGCAACCGCTGAAACTTAATCTTCCTTTGTGTTGCTTCAATACATTTACTTTGATTTATTCCTTTATGAGTTAACTCTTATGCAAGACTTATTGATGCTTGTCTTGAAGTACTATTCATGAAAAGTATTTGCTTTATGATTCACTTGTTTACTCATGTCATTACCATTGTTTTGATCGCTGCATCCACTACATATGTTTACAAATAGTATGATCAAGGTTATGATGGCATATCACTTCGAAATTATCTTTGTTATCGTTTTACTCGCTCGGGACGAGCGTAACTAAGCTTGGGGATGCTTGATACGTCTCCGACGTATCGATAATTTCTTATGTTCTATGCCATATTATTGATGATACCTACATGTTTTATGCACACTTTATGTCATATTCGTGCATTTTCTCGGAACTAACCTATTAACAAGATGCCGAAGTGCCGGTTCTCGTTTCTGCTGTTTTTGGTTTCGAAATCCTAGTAACGAAATATTCTCGGAATTGGACGAAACGAAGACCCGGGGGCCTATTTTTCCACGAACCTTCCGGAAGACCGATGAGCATACGAAGTGGGGCCACGAGGTGGCCAAACCACATGGCGGCGCGGCCAAGGGGGCCCGCGCCGCCCGTGGTGTGGGCCCCTCGTCGCCCCCGACTCCGCCCTTCCGCCTACTTAAGGCCTCCGTCGCGAAACCCCGATGCGAAAAACCACGATACGGAAAACCTTACCGAGACGCCGCCGCCGCCGATCCCATCTCGGGGATTACGGAGATCTCCTCCGGCACCCTGCCGGAGAGGGGATTCATCTCCCGGAGGACTCTACACCGCCATGGTCGCCTCCGGAGTGATGAGTGAGTAGTTCACCCCTGGACTATGGGTCCATAGCGGTAGCTAGATGGTTGTCTTCTCCTCATTGTGCTTCATTGTTGGATCTTGTGAGCTGCCTAACATGATCAAGATCATCTATCTGTAATACTCTATGTTGTGTTTGTCGGGATCCGATGGATAGAGAATACCATGTTATGTTAATTATCAAGTTATTACATATGTGTTGTTTATGATCTTGCATGCTCTCTGTTACTAGTAGAGGCTCTGGCCAAGTTTTTGCTTTTAACTCCAAGAGGGAGTATTTATGCTCGATAGTGGGTTCATGCCCGCATTGACACTCGGGACGAGTGACGGAAAGTTTTAAGGTTGTGTTGTCTCTGTTGCCACTAGGGATAAAACATTGGCGCTATGTCCGAGGATGTAGTTGTCGATTACATTACGCACCATACTTAATGCAATTGTCTGTTGCTTTGCAACTTAATACTGGAAGGGGTTCGGATGATAACTCTGAAGGTGGACTTTTTAGGCATAGATGCGGTTGGATGGCGGTCTATGTACTTTGTCGTAATGCCCAATTAAATCTCACTATACTTATCATGCCATGTATGTGCATTGTTATGCCCTCTCTATTTGTCAATTGCCCGACTGTAATTTGTTCACCCAACATGCTTTTATCTTATGGGAGAGACACCTCTAGTGAACTGTGGACCCCGGTCCATTCTTTTATACTTGAAATACAAATCTGTCGCAATACTTGTTTTACTGTTTTCTCTGCAAACAATCATCTTCCACATAATTCGGTTAATCCTTTGTTACAGCAAGCCGGTGAGATTGACAACCTCACTGTTTCGTTGGGGCAAAGTACTTTGGTTGTGTTGTGCAGGTTCCACGTTGGCGCCGGAATCCCTGGTGTTGCGCCGCACTACATCCCTCCGCCATCAACCTTCAACGTGCTTCTTGGCTCCTCCTGGTTCGATAAACCTTGGTTTCTTTCTGAGGGAAAACTTGCTACTGTGCGCATCATACCTTCCTCTTGGGGTTGCCCAACGAACGTGTGAAATACACGCCATCATGCATCATGAGTCGATGTAGGCCCGTCGAGCACGACGACCTTGTCGTGCTCTGCCCGGTTTGGCTGCTCCGTCGCTGATGGTGATACCGACGCAAGTGTACTAGCAGACGTTCTCGCCGACGCGCCTGCTAGTGCCGCCACTGCCTCCGGAGGTGGGGTGTTGCTGCCTCGGTCGTGGAGGTGTTAGCGCCGATGGCCGATTCATGGCTCACTGTTGCGCGTGAGTCACAGAGACACTGATCTTCCAGAACCTTCTACTTGGGTTCTCGTGAGCCTGAAGCCGCCTTCTTCTTCTTCTTCTTCTTCTTCTTCTTCTTCTTCTTCTTCTTCTTCTTCTTCTTCTTCTTCTTCTTCTTCTTCTTCTTCTTCTTCTTCTTCTTCTTCTTCACGCCGGCCGCGTCAACCTTCACGAGATCCTCTGCATCCTCCGCGGCATCATCCTCATCGTCTTCTTCATCATCCTCATCGCCATCCTCCTCCTCGTGCCATGCCCTGATGTCTACGGGTGCTTCTATTCTTGTAGACAGTGTTGGGCCTCCAAGAGCAGAGGTTTGTAGAACAGCAGCAAGTTTCCCTTAAGTGGATCACCCAAGGTTTATCAAACTCGGGGAGGAAGAGGTCAAAGATATCCCTCTCATGCAACCCTGCAACCACAAAGCAAGAAGTCTCTTGTGTCCCCAACACACCTAATAGGTGCACTAGTTCGGCGAAGAGATAGTGAAATACAGGTGGTATGAATAAATGCGAGCAGTAGCAACGGCACCGGAAAAGTGCTTTGCTGTCCGGGACTAGTGTGTGGTTGATGGTGGTAATATTGCGAGAAGTATAGATGCAGATAAAACAAGTAAACAAACAGCGATAGCGATATTTAGGAACAAGGCCTAGGGATCATACTTTCACTAGTGGACACTCTCAACATTGATCACATAACAGAATAAATAGATAGATGCTAGACTCTACACCCTCTTGTTGGATGATGAACACCACTAACTGTGTAGGATTACACGAACCCTCAATGCCGGAGTTTACAAGCTCCACACTATTCAATGTTCATATTTAAATAACCTTAGAGTGTATAACAGATCAACATAACCAAACCAAGTACTAACATAGCATGCACACTGTCACCTTCACACTACGAAAGGAGGAATAGATCACATCAATACTATCATAGCAATAGTTAACTTCATAATCTACAAGAGATCATAATCATAGCCTACGCCAAGTACTACACGATGCACACACTGTCACCATTACACCGTGCAGGAGGAATAAACTACTTTAATAACATCACTAGAGTAGCACGCAGATATATTGTGATAAGCACTTCACTATGCCATTCATAACAGTGAATAAGTATTCTGTGAAATATAGCCTAAGAGACCCACACGGTGCACACACTGTCACCTTTACACACGTGGGACAAGGAGTCTCCGGAGATCACATAAGTAAAATCCACTTGACTAGCATAATGACATCTAGATTACAAGCATCATCATATGAATCTCAATCATGTAAGGCAGCTCATGAGATTATTGTATTGAAGCACATAGGAGAGAGATTAACCACATAGCTACCGGTACAGCCCCGAGCCTCGATGGAGAACTACTCCCTCCTCATGGGAGACAAGCAGCGTTGATGGAGATGGCGGTGGTGTCGATGGAGGAGCCTTCCGGGGCACTTCCCCGTCCCGGCGGCGTGCCGGAACGAGACTCCTGTCCCCGGATCTTGGCTTCGCGATGGCGGCGGCTCCGAAAAGTTTCTCGTACCGTGGCTTTTCCGTCTCGATGTTTTAGGTCGGGGACCTTTATATAGGCGAAGAGGCGGCGTCGAGAAGGTCAACGAGGCGACGACACAACAGGGGGCGCGGGCCCCCTTGGTCGCGCCAGGTAGTGTCCGGTGGGCCCGTGGCCCCCCTCCGGCCTCTCTCGGGTGTTCCGGAAGCTTCGCGTGATCCTAAGATGCTGGGCGTTGATTTCGTCCGATTCCGAGAATATTTCCTTACTAGGATTTCGAAACCAAAAACAGCGTAAAACAAGAAGCGGCCCTTCGGCATCTCGTCAATAGGTTAGTTCCGGAAAACGCATAAATATGACATAAAGTATGCATAAAACATGTAGATATCATCAATAATGTGGCATGGAACATAAGAAATTATCGATACGTCGGAGACGTATCAGCATCCCCAAGCTTAGTTTCTGCTCGTCCCGAGCAGGTAAACGATAACAAAGATAATTTCTGGAGTGACATGCCATCATAACCTTGATCATACTATTGTAAACACATGTAATGAATGTAGCGATCAATAGCAATGATGAAGATAATGAGTAAACAAATGAATCATATAGCAAAGACTTTCATGAATAGTACTTTCGAGACAAGCATCAATAAGACTTGCATAAGAGTTACTCATAAAGCAATAAATTCAAAGTAAAGGCATTGAAGCAACACAAAGGATGATTAAGTTTCAGCAATTGCTTTCAACTTGTAACATGAATATCTCATGGATAATTGTCAACACAAAGCAATATAACAAGTGCAATAAGTAAACATGTAAGAATCAATGCACAGTTGACACAAGTGTTTTCTTCTAAGATAGAAAGAAGTAGGTAAACTGACTCAACAATAAAGTAAAAGAAAGGCCCTTCGCAGAGGGAAGCAGGGATTAAATCATGTGCTAGAGCTTTTTAAGTTTTGGAATCATATA